>NC_060123.1:339679580-339944580 GCF_021461395.2 Schistocerca americana | reverse complement strand
TTAACACCAATGGCATGTTATCTACCGACGCAAATGCAATTGCCGAGCACTTTGCTGAGCACTATGCTCGAACCTCTGCATCGAAGAAGTACTCCCCACCCTTTCGCATCCTCAAACGGCGCATGGAAAGGAAAGTCATCTCGTTCACTACACACCACAGTGAACCCTATAACACCCCATTTACAGAGTGGGAGCTCCTCAGTGTCCTTGGACACTGCCCCAACATAGCTCCTGGGCCAGATTGGATCCACAGTCAGATGATTAAAGGTATGTTGTCTGACTACAAGCGACATCTCCTTGTCATCTTCAACTGAATCTCGTGCAATGACATATTTCCTTAGCAATAGTGGGAGAGCACCATCATTACTGGTGCTCAAACCTGGTCAAAACTCGCTGATGTTGATAGCTACCGGCCCATCAGCTTCACCAACTTTTTTTAAGCTGCTGGAACGTATGGTGTGTTGGTGGTTGGGTTGGGTCCTGGAGTCATGTGGCCTACTGGCTCCATGCCAGGGCAGCTTCTGCTAGGGTCCCTCTATCACTGATAATCTGTGTCCCTCAAGTCTGCCATCCACCAGCCTTTTGCAGACGCCAACATATGGTTGCCGTCTTTTTTGACTTACGTAAAGCATATCCTTACCACATTGTATGAGTGGGGTCTCCAGGGCCCGCTCCTGAGTTTTATCCTAAACTTCCTGTGGATCTGCACTTTCCATGTCCAAGTCAGTGCCTTCAATAGTTCCCCCCATATTCAGGAGAACTGCGTTCCGCAGGGCTCCATATTGAGTGTTTCTCTATTTTTTTGTGGCTATTAACTGTCTAGCAGCAACTGTAGGGCTGTCCATCTCACCTTCTCTGTATGTAGTCAATTTCTGCATTTCATACTGCTCCTCCAATATTGGTGTTGCTGGGTGGCACCTACAGGCAACCATCCACAAGGTGCAGTCATGGGCTCTAGCCCACCACTTCCAGTTTTCAGCTGCGAAGTCGTGGTTGTGCATTTCTGTCGGTGTCACACCTCTCATCCAGAACCAGAACTTCGCCTTAATTATGGTCCCACTCACTATAGTGGAGACATATCGATTCTTAGGACTGGTTTTCTACACTCGATTGACTTGACTACCTCTCCGTCAGCTTAAGCGGAAGTGCTGTCAGCACCTCAATGCCCTCTGCCGTCTGAGCAACACCAACTAGGGTGCAGACCGCTTTACTCTGTTGCAGCTCTACAGAGCCCTTGTTCAATCACGCCCTTGCCTATGGGAGTGTGGTTTACAGTTTGGCAGCGACCTCAGTGTTGTGTTTACTCAATCCAGTGCACCACTGTGGCGTTCGCCTAGTGATGGGAGCTTTTAGAATGAGTCCGGTGACCAGTGTTCTGGTGGAGGCCAGAGTCCCTTAATTGAAGGTTAGGGGTGCACAACTGCTCACCAGTTACGTTGCACACGTTCGTAGTTCTGCGCATCCAAATTACCATCTCCTTTTCCCAACCACGGCAGTTCATCTCCTGTATCAGCGGCCCACGCCAGGGCTTACGATTGTGGTTTGCGTGCAGTTACAACCTCTCATCGAGGTCCATTCATGTACACCTCCATGGTGTACACCCAGGTCTTCTGGACCTTTCTCATGGCCCTAAGGACTCTGTTAACCCTGTGGCTCTCTGCTACCACTTCCTCTTGATCTCGACATGCACCGGGGCCATGAAGTGGTTTACACCAATGGCTTGATGGTTGATGGTCACGTAGGCCTTCTGCATGTTCATGGAGGACGTATTGAACAGCACTCCTTGCCAGATGGCTGCAGTGTTTTCACTGCAGAGCTGGCAGCCATATCTCGTGTTCTTGTGCACATCTGCTCATGCCCTGGTGAGTCATTTCTCCTGTGTACTGACTCCTTGAGCTGCCTACAAGCTATTGACCAGTGCTACCCTCACTATCCTTTGGTAGCGTCCATTCAGGAGTACATCTATGCCCTGGAATGGTTCCGTCATTCAGTGGTGTTTTTGTGGACCCCAGGACACATCGGAATCCCAGGCAACCAACTTGCCAACAGGCTGGCCAAACAGGCTATGCAGAAACAACTTCTGGAGATGGGCATCTCTGAAACTGTTCTGTCTTATGTCACAGGGTTTTTCGGCTTTGGGAGATGGAATGGCATAACAATATGCACAACAAACTGCGTGTCATTCAGGAAACTACGAATGTGTGTAAGCCTTCTATGCGGTCCTTTTGCAGGGAATCAGTTGTCCTCTACTGGCTCCACATTGGCATACGTGGCTAATGCATGGTTACCACCTCGGTGTTGCTGTGGCTCACAAATAACAGTTGTCCACTTCTTGCTGGACTGCCCACTTTTAGCCACTTTGCGGAATTTTATCTTTCCCAGCACCCTACCTTCAGTGTTGGGTGACAATACTTCAACAGCTACTTTAGTTTTATGTTCTGTTCATGAGGGTGGATTTTATCATTTGATCTAAGTTTTAGTACATGTCCTCCACCCTAGTGCTTTTACTGTGGAGGTTTTAATGTGTTGCAGAGTGGCTGGCTTCTCCTTTTCATTCTCATGGTCAGCCAGCCATGGTAATCTGTGCTCTTGTTTTGATCTATTCGACATGGTTCTTGCGTCTGTCTCTGGTTTTCTTGTCTGATTTTGTCCATTTTAGTGTTTATTGACCTTCTGTCATTCTGGTGGTTTTCTCCATTCTTCTAGCTGTTTTTTGTATGTCTCGATTATTTTACTCCCACCCTTGTGGAATTATTTTAATTGGAACGAGGGACCAATGACCGATGACCTAGCAGTTTGCTCCCCCCCCCCCCCCCCCTTTCCCTCTTTTAAACCAAACAACCAACTAACCAGTTACTTCAAGGTGCTAGAATGGGATACCAAATTTATTGGCTGTTATGGTTGTTAATGGTGAATGTACAAACTAGACCATGTTTGAATGTGGCATGCACCGTAAAGACTTTAAATTGCTTCATAAATGAAATGTTCCAGTTGGTTGGCAGATGACAGATATTATCAAGGACTCTTTTTAACTGATCACATGATATGCACTCCCCTCCCCACAAACACAATCAAGCGAATGGGTGCCCTTGGTGGAGATCCTAGGCTTTCTAACAATTTGTAAGTGTTCTGTGTACAGCTTTTATAATTGTGAAACCTAGTGCAAAGAATGTGTACGGACTTTCCACTCCAGTTACTAAGCAAGGTTCTTCTGTCTTGACCTGTTTGTCGCATTGTAATTACAGGGTTGGTAGAAAATTACTCTAATTATAACAGTTAATAAAGGAAAAACTAAAAATGTTAGAAAACATTCATTTATTACCTCAATAAAATGCAGTTGGAAGTTGTTTCATTAAGTTTTGAACTTCAAATGCTGGAAGTGATGTCCAGTGTCAATACACAGCTGCAGCTGGCTTCTAAAGTTTAGCATCACCTTCTGGAGCATATTTTGTGGAATAATGCCTATTTCAAGGCATATAGCATCTTTGAAGAGCCATTGAACAACGTTTATAAACTTAAGTTTGGAGATAACTTCAAAGAAAGAAGTCATATGGACATAAGTCAGGTAAGGGTGCAGGTCATGGAATGCCACCATATTGTGAGATCAGACAACAAAAATTTTCCTTAAAACACTCATTGAATGTGTAGCAGTGTGGGCCATGGCACCATCTTGCTGAAACCAGATGAGCCTCATATGCATTTGTTGATGTGATTCAAAAAAGTTTTGGATCGTGTTCAAATACCATCCGCTATTAATGGTAACCGTGTGGTTGTTCTCCAAGAAAAAAAAAAAAAAAAAAAAAAAAAAAAAACCAACCAAAACAAAGTCTGAGGATTTCCTTGGCACTGATCGTGCACCAAACCACGGAGAGGTCTCGCATGAATTTCCCCGGGATGCACATAATTCCAATAATGAATATCCTACATCCAGAAATGTGCATGTGAACTTCATAACTGAAGAAAATGTGCACTTCTTGAGGGACTTTTTCAATCAAGTCTTCACAGATTTGTCATTGATTTTGCTGGTCCTATTGTGACAGTTATAGAGCACTCACCATTTTATACAGATGAAATTGAAGGTCTTTGTGGAAAATTGGATGCACAATATGATTAGACAGTGCTAGCAATGGCACATGCACAGTCCTCTTTGCTCTAACACTCTTTTTCGTAACACTGCCAGCTCTAACACTCTTTTTCGTAACACTGCCAGCTCTAACACTCTTTTTGTAACACTGCCAGCTCTAACACTCTTTTTCGTAACACTGCCACATTGATGAAAGTTCTCTACCCACAAAAGAACAGATTTATGATCGGGAAGACTGTTTCAAGGGGGGATTTGACAATGAGTAAGCATAGTTATGCTGTACTGCAATTATAGACCAGTTTTTGGAAAAATTGGTTTCCACAGCAAAAGCACATTGTTTGTTCAACCATGACATATTTACAACTAACAGCAGTACCAACATAAACGTCCACTACTGCTGTGACCTTGGAGTCCATCCCCACTATTCCCTTGCCCTGGCACACGCAGAGAGCTAGGGCAGAAGACATGGTGAACTAGGGATGACTGCCATCATCAATGCTTTGGTTTGTCATCAGTTACTAGAAATGATTAGACATTGAACCAAGGACAATATCATTTAGTTGGAGAACTGTGTACTAGAATGCAAGAAGCACTAACCCACAGATTGCTAAAAATGAGTTATTGACATATTTAGAGACTATTGTGCTACATTTATTATCCCAAAAAAATATCAAAAATTATCCACTTATACTCTGCCAATAAGCAAAATAAATATGTTGGAATGTTTCTGAATCACAGTTTTGCAATGTGAGGGGAAACGAAGCCAAGTTGTACCATTATGTCAGCTTGGTTTACTCAATAGTGCACCCACCTGCAGTCACGTGTTTGTGTTGACAACATGGCTGATAGTGAAAATTATTATGTGCCTAGCAGTTCTGAGAAATATAGAAAAGTGCAAGAAACGAAGATAACTACTCATGGAAGGAAAAGAAATGCAAAACGTATGAAGAAACTTGGGGCTAGACTAACAAGGAGAGGTCCTCAGTTGGGGGATTGAGGTTTTTGAAGCCATTTATACAGTGATGATGTAGCTTATGGTCCTAGGTATCATAAACTGCAGCCATTCACCCTCGTGGGTTCTCATATCTGAGTAATCAATGAAAATTTTTTTTTTGGAATTTCACATGCTGTAATGTAACTTCAAAATTACTACTAAACAGACTGGTTGTGTAGCATAATGATTGAGGTACAGTCCTGACATGCGAAAGCTTGTGGGTTCATGTCTTGCCGGGTGCTTTGAATTTAAAAAAAATCATTATTTTGATTCAGTTAATTGGTTTAAATGAAACTTTTTAATTTGTATTCCTGTTATCCTTTTTCCACATGGAATCTTTTTTTTTCCCTGTGATTTTAATATTTCATGTATTAATTGTGATTTAATTTCTTCCATTTTATCATCCAATGTTTTCATCCTTGTTATTGCATTCATTATTTCTGTTCTTTATTTTGCTTTTGTTTCATTTCACTTACAATCCCTTCTTTTGTTTCATTTCACTTACAATCCCTTCATTTTGTTTCATTTCACTTACAATCCCTTCTTTTGTTTAAATCTTCGTTTGCATTATTTTGTCCACAATGCAGTAAGAATTTGTTTTAAATATTTGTACGATATTTACCATCCAAAAAAACATACATCTTGAAATGAAAAACACTTTTTTGACACCATTGAGCAGAAGTATAGATAATTATTTCATCTCATATTTTTCATTTGGTTCACCTTGCCAGGACATTATTTCTTATCCATATATGTACAGTAGATAACTTTCATTTAGCTCACCCTGTCAGGATATTTAGTTTCTCACCACATTTTTTAAATAGTGTTTCAGTCTTAGCCATCTCCACAGTGACTAGTCCTCAATGAAGATTGTGGCCTGCTTACAATTTTGGCTGGCAATGTAATCTCTTGCACCATAACGCCCATCGCAGCAGTAAGCTAAATGAATTGTACGACAGTTTCTAACATTCTTCATGGTTTTGCCAAAAACTAAATTATTCATAAATTTATAAAAATCTTTTTCAAAATCACATGTGACGAGAGCCCTCTCTTCAGTGTTTACATCAATGCTCTCCTCCAGTCAGCAATGCTGCTTGAATCAGATGTCGCAGTTGGTTCTACCAAGCTCCACCCCTAGCTTGGGATAGTCATGGAGATTTCTGTAGTGCAGAATATCTTGCTGCTTATTCCCAAGTGTTCTCAACAGCTTAGGCATGTAAACATTTCGTGCAACTAGGCACTCTTAACACAGCGGCAAGTCAATGTGCGCCTCATGAAAACAGGTGGGATATCCCAGTTCTTCCTAAAGACATATCTCTCGCCAGCATTCCTTCAATTTTATGAGTTCCTCTT
The DNA here is from genome assembly GCF_021461395.2 of Schistocerca americana. Classification (NCBI taxonomy): domain Eukaryota; kingdom Metazoa; phylum Arthropoda; class Insecta; order Orthoptera; family Acrididae; genus Schistocerca; species Schistocerca americana. Next base: position 339,938,149 of record NC_060123.1, on the reverse strand, counting down.
CAGTTAGCCATCAAAACTGTCCAAATGGTAGAGTTTGTTGCATGGCATACCTGTAGAGGTTGTTTACACCCATGTAGAGAATGTAACTTAAATCGTCAGATGACCTTCACTTTTCCTCACTCATTTATGTTTCATTTTCCTTGATGTACCTGTGCATGCACTGGCAAAACCCTTGTGAATCTCACATTCGAAAAGGAGCATCATGTTGACATCAGTCAACAGTCTGATTCACACACATGTTCTTCTTAACATTATGTACAACAAAAGTTCTGGTGCTGTGGAATGGCAATCGGGATCCATAGTGTGTGTTCCCAGGCATATACTCTGGAATTTCTCAAAAATGTCCATAAGTTGTTGTACATCTGTGTTCATGTGTAATCTAGTGCATTCTTCTAAATCAGATATGCTGAAACTTTGCCAAACATTCACTGCATTCTTATACTCCGTATCTCTTGTGGCAATGCCTTTACATTCACTGGAGAAGGCAGTTTTGGACAGTGTGGTTTATTGGAATCTTTCCATCAAATCCTAATACTCATATGGAAAGACCCACTTCTTCGTCACAAGCTGAATATTTACATCATTGGGATATATGGCTCTGGTGATATGCATATCCTCCTGGCACATCATCTTGGCACGTTTCTGAAGAGATGTATGTGTGAATCAAAGTGAATCCAGGAAGTGGATGTGTGGGATTCTCTTGGAAAATGAAATGCACTTCTCAATGGCTCAATGGTGTCAGGAATGACACTGACTTTACAATCCTTCAAAAGGAAGTCACGCAAGTGTTCACTGAGAAAATGTTTGTGTGTATTAAATTGGGGATGCAGAGGAGGATAGAGATCTGTGCTATTCAGGAATCCATTTGTGCAGTGTAGTTGTTGAATGATGCTGTGTGTTCAGATATTGGAGTCTCTAAGCGGCAGCACAAGATTTTCTTATGTGGAAATTTATGCACTCTATAGATAATGATATTCGACCACTAGTGACAACAGTTAAGAGTGGAAAAATAGGTCCAAATGGAGTGCTGGCAGAATGTTGCGGCAATGGTAATAATATTTAATTGAAGTTGGAGGTGGTAAATATGGACCAGGCTTTGAATATTGGTGTGAGTGTCGTATGTGCTTGATGCTCTGTATAAAAGTTTGACTCTTTAATTGCGTTTGGTATTTCGGGGTGTGTGTAAAATTAATTTTACTTTTGAAAGTGCGAGAAATATGAGTTGATTGTTGTTTAGACAGAGGCTACGTTTGTAATTCGAAAAGAGGGGATGAGAATGGTAAATTGATTGATGGACATGGTTTGTGGGATGATATATGTGCCTCAAGAGAGGGTTGAGGACATTTGCCTATGGCGATGGTGGGACGGGTGTGAGGTTAGGTGCGGTGGGAGGAGTAAATTAGATCTTATTTTTTTAAAAATGTTGTAAAGTAAGAATAATAATGAGAAGGTTTTAGATGGCTAGTCACGCGACGAGGCGAGAGCAGGGATGTGTAGTTATGCTTAGTTAAAGTGCTGTGTAATGTCGTGTCAGGAGCAATGCGCAATGTGCTACTGTGTCATAGGAGGTAAAGACATGCGCTGCTGCTATGATGTGTCTAGCGTATGGAGGCTGCACTTTGGAATTATGCTACATTGATATAAAGTTGACTTTCACCCACGTTCAGTGGTCGCGGCTTGGGGTTGTGATGGATCACGGTCCTGGATGGATGTCTGTGTGTGCTTTGACAGCTGACGAGCGTGTCGACCATGCCAACTCACGCTTGCGGAAGCCAAGCAGGGGCTGTGTGAAGTCTGAAATCAGACGGCTGCATGACTTCACGATCCTGTGAACATGGTGCGTATCCTTTGTCCGGTACATGGTCGACAGGTCCCATCCTGTCCAGCATTAAGTGCTTGCGGCTGTGCTCTGCGAAAACATGTTTATGTAGGTGTACTTTGCGGCACTGGTGGGGGAGCGCACGCTGGCCCGGCGGCCACACCCCCAGCCTCCCGGGAGCAGCTGCGGGCTAATGGTGATCAGGGCAGCCTCCTCTACAGGCGACGATATGAACTAAGCCAGTCGGAGCATGGACCTCGTGCCGAGTGCACAGGGTGTTGCCGCGATCTCAAGGGTGTGTAGTAAGTCAGTTGGGGCACACCTGGATGAACATAATACCTGAAATAGTCCTTTTCCCACCTTGTGACTTAGCTTAGTCCAAGTGATGCGATTTTAATAATGTAGCGGTGGAAGCATAAGTGACCACGAAAATTCAAACTTCGTGGACTTAGGTTAGTGGATGTGGCCTAATTGGCCGATTTTCAGGCCATCTTTAATCACGTAATGCCGATGGAGATATGAAATAACCCAGTTGGACATGTACATGATATAAATAATAATAATTACAAATAATAATGTATGTCTGGGTGCTGATTTAGAAATATGTGGCCAGATTCGACTGTCCAGCAAAGCAGGTTGCAACTGGTCTATCGAGAGGTGTGACGTCAGGGCAGATTCCACTTTCGAGCAAACAACTTTGGCGACAAACGTGTGGCAGGGCGTTGCCTGTCCCACTAAACCGCATGGTGGATCGCGAACCAACCGACCGATGTTTACGCCGGCTGAGTGGCGCCTGTGACGTCAGCGGCGGTTTGCTCGCTGGACCGGGGGCGCGCGCCTGGACTGACTGATGGGGCCGAGGGGGGGGGTAGGTCCCTCTGCTGGCGACAATGTGAACTAAACCATTTGGGCTCTGGATTTCGTGGTGTGACCATCTTGAAGATGTGTACTACGTCAGTTGGAACAGACCTGCAAGATCATAATGCTTGAAATAAAGAGTCCTTTTCGTAATTTGTGACTTAGGTTAGTACAAGTGGCGCGATTTTAATAATGTAGCAGTGAAAACATAAGTGACCACGAAAATTCAAATTTGGTGGACGTGGCCCAATTGGCTTTCTTCCCGCCGTCTTAAATGACGTCACGGCGACGTCCTCGGGTGGCTGAGATACGAACTAACACACAATTGGACTCCAGACCTCGTCGCGAGCACGGTGGATGCTGCTGCGATCTCAAAGATGTGTACTAAGTATGTTGGAGAACAAGTGATGACCGTACTGTTTGAAATAAAGACTTGAGTCCATTTCCCACGAATTCACAGGAGTTGACTTAGATTAGTGGAAGTGCAGTTTATTATTATTATTTGACGCGATTTTGATAGCTTACTAGTGAAACCGTAAGTGACCGTGAAAAAATTCGAACTTTGTAGGATGAGGTGGCCTATTTCGTATGTGTGACTGATTATCGTGTTGGAATTAGAACTTGTGAGCGATTTTTTGTTATGGTTCTAAAGGAAATGGCATTCTTGCTGCCAGAATCAGGCGTATTGAATAAATAATAATAAATGATGGAACTTGGCGCGTTTTTCTGTTAGTGGAGGTAGACCAACAATAATAATAATAATAATAATAATAATAATAAATGATAATAAACAACAATAAATGATGAGAAATATAATGATGATAAATATAATAAATGATAATAAATGATGATAAATAATAATAAATGATAATAAATAATAATAAAGTGAAGCCCGCCATTATCCTGTTGGAATTCAAATTTGCCGCCATTTTTTCTCGAGGCTTAGGTTACTGGATGTAGCCCAATTGGTCTATTTTTCCCGCCAAAATTCAAAATTCCCGCCATTTTTTATGGAGATTAGGTTAGTGGACATAGCACAATTGGCCTATTTTCCCGCCAAAAGCTGCCATCTTGGATGACGTCATGCGCTGTTGCCAAGTCTACGTGCCGCCATCTTGGCTGATGTCATCGCCGCCATCTTGAATAAATTTGGCAACAATGGAAAGTGGGGTGGCACTCTCCTAGTCCCACTACTTAAGAGCAAGTCATATACGCCTGCTTCAAGTGCACCATAGATTCTATTGCCTCCCACATTACCTTCAGAGAAAGGCAAGTACCATATGTGGCAGTGTATCAAGTTGTATGCTGGTATGACTTCAGTCACAACCAATTCAAGTCATACATAAGGAATAATCCAGCGAGATTATACTCGCTGAGCTCAAAAAACTTGTTGCGGTAACTGATGGGATTTATTGCAACAACATTCCCAAGACTGACTCTCAGGAAAACGATGTCCTGTGTGAGCAGGCAGTTGCTTGTCATATTTGTGAGCATTGGCTAGCTAGAGACGCGGAAACTTCACGTAATGAGCACTGTAATCTACTAGTGAAACCCTGTGGCGCAGCTCATAATTTACGCAATTCAAACTACCAGTGGCCACGGCATGTACCTATCTTCTTGCCCGCCCGGCTAGCTGCCCGATCTCATGCGCTGCTTCCCGAGAGGGAAGGTGTGATGATCTCTGGCACGACGTGCCGGTCAGCCTGTGGATGGTTTTTAAGGCGGTTTTCCATCTACCTCGGCGAATGCAGGCTGGTTCCCCGTATTCTGCCTCAGTTAGACCACTTCGGCAATTGCTGCGCAAACACTGTCTCCACATACGCGTACACCATAATTCCATGACTGCTCTACCACACAAATTATTTGGGGTACACTTGTCTGGTATGAGACCTTGCCGGCAGGGGGGGGGGGGGGGTTCCCCTGGGAACCTAACTGCATAATAAGCCTGGGTTCGGTGTGGGGTGGGTGGACTGCTGCGACCTGTTGTGGGGTTGTGAACCAATGAGGGCTACTCTGGGACGAAGACTCTCTGTTGTTTCTTGGTCCCCAGTTTAATACACACAGACATTTTCTCAGTGACCACTTGCGTGATTTCCTTTTGAAGGATTGTAAAGTCAGTGTCATTCCTGACACCATTGAGCCATTGAGAAGTGCATTTCATTTTTCAAGAGAATCCCACACATCCACTTCCTGGATTCACTTTGATTCACACATACATCTCTTCAAAAACGTGCCGAGATGATGTGGCAGGAGGATATGCATATCACCAGAGCCATATATCCCAATGATGTAAATATTCAGCTTGTGACGAAGAAGTGGGTCTTTCCATATGAGTATTAGGATTTGATGGAAAGATTCCAATAAACCACATTGTCCAAAACTGCCTTCTCCAGTGAATGTAAAGGCATTGCCATAAGAGATACGGAGTATAAGAATGCAGTGAATGTTTGGCAGAGTTTCAGCATACCTGATTTAGAAGAATGCACTAGATTACACATGAACACAGATGTACAACAACTTATGGACATTTTTGAGAAATTCCAGAGTATATGCCTGGGAACACACTCTCTGGATCCTGATTGCCATTCCACAGCACCAGAACTTTTGTTGTACATAATGTTAAGAAGAACATGTGTGTGAATCAGACTGTTGACTGATGTTAACATGATGCTCCTTTTCGAATGTGAGATTCACAAGGGTTTTGCCAGTGCATGCACAGGTACATCAAGGAAAATGAAACATAAATGAGTGAGGAAAAGTGAAGGTCATCTGACGATTTAAGTTACATTCTCTACATGGGTGTAAACAACCTCTACAGGTATGCCATGCAACAAACTCTACCATTTGGACAGTTTTGATGGCTAACTGAAGAGGAACTCATAAAATTGAAGGAATGCTGGCGAGAGATATGTCTTTAGGAAGAACTGGGATATCCCACCTGTTTTCATGAGGTGCACATTGACTTGCCGCTGTGTTAAGAGTGCCTAGTTGCACGAAATGTTTACATGCCTAAGCTGTTGAGAACACTTGGGAATAAGCAGCAAGATATTCTGCACTACAGAAATCTCTATGAATATCCCAAGCTAGGGGTGGAGCTTGGTAGAACCAACTGCGACATCTGATTTAAGCAGCATTGCTGACTGGAGGAGAGCATTGATGTAAACACTGAAGAGAGGGCTCTCGTCACATGTGATTTTGAAAAAGATTTTTATAAATTTATGAATAATTTAGTTTTTGGCAAAACCGTGAAGAATGTTAGAAACTGTCGTACAATTCATTTAGCTTACTGCTGCGATGGGCGTTATGGTGCAAGAGATTACATTGCCAGCCAAAATTGTAAGCAGGCCACAATCTTCATTGAGGACTAGTCACTGTGGAGATGGCTAAGACTGAAACACTATTTAAAAAATGTGGTGAGAAACTAAATATCCTGACAGGGTGAGCTAAATGAAAGTTATCTACTGTACATATATGGATAAGAAATAATGTCCTGGCAAGGTGAACCAAATGTAAAATATCTATTATTATGTGGGGGACTACGTATCCTGCTATTGATTCTACTAATGACTCAATGCAACGGCGCCGGATGCCTGAGCATCAATGATTTGTACAAAATAGAGGAATATATCCAGTGGCCTGTGTTGTAAATTGGCAGGAGCCAATTCACAGGGTTTGGAGGAAGCCGAAAGGCACGCGTTTAAGCTCTCGCAGGCGGGCGTGAGGTCTGGAACATTACAAGGAAATGAGAACTTAGAAAAACGGACGCAGTTGCTGTAATACTTAACTTTAATCCATAATTGTAGAACATCGCTCTTGATGATACAGAATTATAATCTCAATATAAACTGGTAATGGCGCCTTGCTAGGTCGTAGCAAATGACGTAGCTGAGGGCTATGCTAACTATCGTCTCGGCAAATGAGAGCGTATTTGTCAGTGTAGCATCGCTAGCAAAGTTGGCTGTACAACTGGGGCGAGTGCTAGGATGTCTCTCTAGACCTGCCGTGTGGCAGCGCTCGGTCTGCAATCACTGACAGTGGCGACACGCGGGTCCGACGTATACTACCGGACCGCGACCGATTTAAAGGCTACCACCTAGCAAGTGTGGTGTCTGGCGGTGACACCACAGCCTGTGATTAGAAACTGTCTGATATTTAGAAGATTATTTGCACCACCAAATTGTCATAAGGAACAACGACCCTCACATATAAGTACGGCTAATGGTCTTGGTTAATATGTTTTCAAGTGAATGGGATTAACTAACTACTGAAATTATAACAAGAGGAATCTGATTACTGCGTATCTATTTTACGTAAACCCTCACACATGGAAAAAGCTAAACATGGTGAATATCTTCATTAAAAAGAACAACAAATACATGAAGTATTAAGTTAGCTCGGTTAAAAGTGCTACTTGTATAATGGGTCTGCAGGGTTCTGGGAAACACCATGTAAAAGAGGCGTTGCTTCCAGAGATAGCGACTGAATTGACTTTATATTATATGGCAGAAATAATTGAGTTACCTACTGCATTGAGGAGAGGTTAGACATGAACCAGAATAAGTGCACAGGGCGATTTAACGAGCAAATTGTGGAAACTGAAGATTGTGTGTAACAAACGTTGAGACCATAATCATGAAAGAACTGAAATTAAAACATTACAAATCGTGAATACGGCTGCGAAACGACGTTAACTTGATCACAAGGTTCCTAAACTACACACAATGCCAATCTAATTTAAATACTCGTCATTCTGTCTGCTGCCTCAGATCTCGAAGAAACACCATCTGCTCTCCATCGATCTGAGAACCAGAAAGCCGCTGTTCTCTACCAACCTCCAATGCTCTCTGTTCCGATCTCTGAAACCGAATGTTCTCTCTGCTGCTCTCCCAAACTAAATTCCCTACACACTTTTTGTCTCTCCAAAACTGACGTCTCGCCAAAAATTATTATCCCAAAAATCCGCGTTGGGCAATCAAATCTCATTCTTATTTGCTGACCTAGTGGAATAGAGAAAATTTTTCACGTCACTCCCCTCCTCCCGCCTTAAGAGCCTCAGAAAGCTCCGTGCTACGAGGAGCGTTTGAAAAGTCCGTGCAAAGTCCGAGAGATGGCACCACCAGCGCGTATAGAGGTCATGTTTAGTTAGCAGCATCTTTGGAAAGGATGCACACGAAGTTTCAGCCATATTGGTCTATTTATTTGTGTTTGGCGTTCGTGTGAATCAAGGAAGTCGAGTGATCGTCAAAAAATGGACGAATAAGAATTTCGTGTGATGATTAAACGTTCCATTATGAAAGGCAAAACGCCTCAGGAGACTAAAGAGAAGCTTGATAAACATTACGGTGACTCTGCAACTTCGATTAGAACAGTTTATAAGTGGTTTCAAAATTTCGGAGTGGCCATATGGGCACAAGTGAGGCTGAACGTTCTGGACGCCCTGTGGAGGTTATGACTCCAGAAATCATTGATAAAATCCACGATATGGTGATGGATGACAGAAGAGCTAAGTTGCGTGAGATTGCTAGTGCTGTGGGCATCTCGAATGAATGGGTACATATTATTTTGCATAAACATTTGGACATGAGAATGCTATCCGCAAGATGGGTTCCGAGATTGCTCACACTTGACCAAAAACGGAATCGTGTGAAGTGTTGCAAGGATGGTTGTTTACAGCTGTTCAGGAAGAATCCACAGGATTTTAAGCGTCGTTTCATCACTGAGGATGAAACATGGATACATTACTACCCTCCTGAGACCAAACAACAATGGGTTACCAAGGGAGAATCTGCACAAAAAAAAGGCGAAGACCAGTCCTTTGGCCGGAAAGGTAATGGCGACTGTCCTTTGGAATTCACAAAGGATAATCCTCATCAACTATCCGGAAAAGGGTAAAACTATTACAGATGCATATTATTCATCGTTACTCGACCGTTTGAAAAACCGAGCTGCAAGAAAAACGCCGGCGATTGGACCGCAAGAAAGTTCTTTTCCATCACGACAGTGCACCAGCACACACCTCAGCAGCTGTGATCGCAAAATTAATGAAAGTAGGATTCCAACTCGTTTCACATCCCCCCTATTCTCCAGCCTTGGCTCCCTCGGACTACTATTTGTTCCCCAGTTTGAAGAAATGGCTGGCGGGACAAAGATTTTATTTTATTCAAACGAGGAGGTGATTGCAGCAACTAATAGCTATTTTGCATTCTTGGACACTTCATATTATTCGGAGGGGCTCAACAAATTAGAACCGCTTTGGACGAAGTGTATAAGTCTAAAAGGAGACTGTTGTTGTTGTTGTTGTTGTTGTGGTGGTGGTGGTGGTGGTGGTGGTGGTGGTGGTGGTCTTCAGTCCTGAGACTGGTTTGATGCAGCTCTCCATGCTACTCTATCCTGTGCAAGCTTCTTCATCTCCCAGTACCTACTGCAACCTACATCCTTCTGAATCTGCTTAGTGTATTCATCTCTTGGTCTCCCTCTACGATTTTTACCTTCCACGCTGCCCTCCAATGCTAAATTTGTGATCCCTTGATGCCTCAAAACATGTCCTACCAACTGATCCCTTCTTCTAGTCAAGTTGTGCCACAAACTTCTCATCTCCCCAATCCTATTCAATACCTCCTCATTAGTTACGTGATCTACCCACCTTATCTTCAGCATTCTTCTGTAGCACCACATTTCGAAAGCTTCTATTCTCTTCTTGTCCAAACTAGTTATCGTCCATGTTTCACTTCCATACATGGCTACACTCCATACAAATATTTTCAGAAACGACTTCCTGACACTTAAGTCTATACTCGATGTTAACAAATTTCTCTTCTTCAGAAACGATTTCCTTGCCATTGCCAGTCTACATTTTATATCCTCTCTACTTCGACCATCATGTCGACTATGTCGAAAAATTGAAAAGGTTTACCCCAAACACGTAAGTAGTTTTTATTTTTGCACGGACTTTTCAAACGCCCCTCTTACATATTAGCGGCCAATGAGAGCTCTAGTCTTGGAGTTAGCCCATGAGATACGGGCAAATGTTTGTTTCTTCCTCTGACATTCTGAATATTTTAGAAAGAGTCTTAAGAGTAAAACTGAAGTGATATCAGTTGTTCCCCAGGGAAGCGTCCTGGGACCTCTGCTGTTCCTGACCTATATAAATGACCTGGGTGACAATCTGAGCAGTTCTCTTTGGTTGTTCGCAGATGATGCTGTAATTTACCGTCTAGTAAGGTCATCCGAAGACCAGTATCAGTTGCAAAGCGATTTAGAAAAGATTGCTGTATGGTGTGGCAGGTGGCAGTTGACGCTAAATAACGAAAAGTGTGAGGTGATCGACATGAGTTCCAAAAGAAATCCGTTGGAATTCGATTACTCGATAAATAGTACAATTCTCAAGGCTGTCAATTCAATTAAGTACCTGGGTGTAAAAATTACGAACAACTTCAGTTGGAAAGACCACATAGATAATATTGTGGGGAAGGCGAGCCAAAGGTTGCGTTTCATTGGCAGGACACTTAGATGATGCAACAAGTCCACTAAAGAGAGAGCTTACACTACACTCGTTCGTCCTCTGTTATAATATTGCTGCGTGGTGTGGGATCCTTACCAGGTGGAATTGACGGAGGACATCAAAAGGGTGGAAAAAAAGGCAGCTCGTTTTGTATTATCACGTAATAGGGGAGAGAGTGTGGCAGATATGATACACGAATTGGGATGGAAGTCATTACAGCAAAGACGTTTTTCGTCGCGGCGAGATCTATTTACGAAATTTCAGTCACCAATTTTCTCTTCCGAATGCGAAAATATTTTGTTGAACCCAACCTACACAGGTAGGAATGATCATCAAAATAAATCAGAGTTCGAACAGAAAGGATTAGGTGTTCGTTTTTCCCGCGCGCTGTTCGGGAGTGGAATGGTAGAGAGATAGTATGATTGTGGTTCGATGAACCCTCTGCCAACCACTTAAATGTGAATTGCAGAGTAGTCATGTAGATGTAGATGAAAACTCTTTCCATGCGTCTGGTAAACACTTTTGGCATCAGTAGGCCTATGCCTGTTAGGGGCTTAGCTTCATCATCAATTAGTGGACATTCAAATCTCAGGTGGCACTGGTATGTCAGTTGTGAACGTCACCCCGTTCAATCTTTAAGCTGTCTTTTCGAGACGGGTGCCAGGGCGTCTGCAAGAGGCGTGTCTCCAGTGTTAATAAGTGAAGCGTCCTCCCTGGCGCCTACCGCTTTGAACGAACCATGGCGAACCACTGCTGGGCTTGTAAGGTACCTGCCCAGGACAGAGGTTCTGCTGTATGCATTTCTTGAGCTTTGTCTTGTCCACAGGGCACACGGGCTGCCTTGCTTGAGGAGGTGCGCGACTTGCGTGTCACTTGGCCATCCAAAACATTACCTTATACCAATGAAACTCTGTTATTTCAATAAGATCTGCCTTGCTTGTTCCTTGACCAGTTATGAGGAGTGTCGAATTATCTGTCAAGATTCTGTTAAAAGGAGCTAATAGCGAGAGTGACTGCAATGTGTGCACGTACACTGAGGTGGGAAAGTCATGGGGTAGCGATATCCATATATACAGATGGCGGTAGTATCACACACGCAATGTTAAATAGGGCAATGCATTGGCGGAGCTGACATTTGCACTCAGGTGATTTATGAGAAAAAGTTTCCGACGTGATTGTGGCTGTACGACGGGAATCAACCGACTTTGAACGCGGAATGGTATTTGGAGCTGGTCGCATGGGACATTCCATTTCGGAAATCGTTGGGGAATTCAATACTCCGAGACCCACAGTATTCAGAGTGTGCTGAAACACCTAATTCAAGGCAGTACCTCTCATCACGGACAATGCAGTGGCCGATGGCCTTCACGTAAAGACCAAGAGCAGAAGCATTTGCGAAGAGTTGTCAGCGCTAAAAGATAAGAAATAGTGCGTCAAATAACCGCAGAAATCAATGTGGGACGTACAAGAAACTTATCCGTTACGACTGGGTCACGAGATTTGATGTTAATGGGCTTTGGCAGCAGATGACCGGCGCGAATGTCTTTGCTAACAGCACAAGACCGCCTTTAGCACTTGTCCTGGGCCCGTGACCGTATCAGTTGACCCTTAGACGACTAGGAAATCGGGGTCTGGTCAGATGAGTTCTGATTTCAGCTGGTAAGTGCTGATGCTAGGGCTAGAGTACAGCGCAGACCTCACGAAGTCATGGACGCAGGTTGTCAAAAAGGCAGTGTGCAAGCTTGTGGTGACTCCAAATGGTTTGGACTGTGTTTACGTGGAATGGACTGGGTCCTCTGGTCCAACTGAACTTATCATTAACTGGAAATGGTTATGTTTTGCTTCTTGGAGACTATTTGTAGCTATTGCTGAACTTCATGTTCCGACGCAACGATGGAATTTTTATGGATGACAATACGCCATGTCACTGGGCCACAATTGTTCACGACTGGTTTGAAGAACATTCTGGACAATTCGAGAGAATAATTTGCCCACCCAGATTGCCCAACATGAATCCCACTGAACCTTTATGTGACATAATCGAGAGGTCAGTTTGTGCTCAAAATCCTGCGCTGGAAACACTTTTGCAATTATGGGCTGCTGTAGAGAGAGCATGGCTTAATATTACTACAGGGGATTCCAATGACTTGTTGAGCCCATCTACAACGAGTTGCTGCACTACACCAGGCGAAAGGAGGTCCGAGATGATATTAGGAGGTATCCAATGACTTTTAAAGAAAATTATTAAAATGTAAATGTTATATAAAAGAGTAACTAGTGTAGTAGAAACAAAATCGGAAATGTTTTAGTGTAAAGAACTGTACCAGTTAGACATAAGTTTCAGAAAAAATTATAAAAAGTAGCTTTGTAAAAAAACCTGTGTAAATACGTAACAAAAAATTACAGGTTGCATTTGTAAAGAAAACCTTAAATATTGCTAATAAACAACAAAAATATTTCCAGAATGAGATTTTCACTCTGCAGCGGAGTGTGCGCTGATATGAAACTTCCTGGCAGATTAAAACTGTGTGCCCGACCGAGACTCGAACTCGGGACCTTTGCCTTTCGCGGGCAAGTGCTCTACCAACTGAGCTGCCGAAGCACGACTCACGCCCGGTACTCATTCTGGAAACATCCCCCAGGCTGTGGCTAAGCCATGTCTCCGCAGTATCCTTTCTTTCAGGAGTGCTAGTTCTGCAAGGTTCGCAGAAGAGCTTCTGTAAAGTTTGGAAGATAGGAGACGAGGTACTGGCAGAAGTAAGGCTGTGAGTACCGGGCGTGAGTCGTGCTTCGGTAGCTCAGTTGGTAGAGCACTTGCCCGCGAAAGGCAAAGGTCCCGAGTTCGAGTCTCGGTCGGGCACACAGTTTTAATCTGCCAGGAAGTTTCAACAAAAATATTGTAAAAAGTTGTACTGTAAAAAATAAATTGTTGATAATAAACCATTAGTTAATATGTTGTGTCACTTATTATTACAAGCCCCTTTCACTACAGGATTATTGTTAATATTAATTTATTTATAACACACCTGAACCTCTCCCCATGATGCGTAGACTTCGAATGAGGAGGCCCTTTGCAGATAAACTAGTTGTAAAGATGGTAAGGAGGAGAGGGAGCTGAAATCTTATAGGTCATAGGAGTTTTGTTACCATTTTAATGTGCTCCCATTGATCTAAGGGTTTCCCACCAATTTGATATCATGTTACCAATATCGAGTTGCGTCGTAACTTGAAGATATCTCGCACAATTTTCTAACGTGCGTGGGTAGTTCGGGGGTTCACCTGGTGGCCTTGGAATTTAATTCGCAGAATTGCTTAAATTTCGTGAGTAGGACAGGGGTTCTCCTGGAGAATCTTCATCAATTGCCTGTGATTCCCAGGAGGGGAGGGGGGGGGGGGGGGGGGGCGGCGGCGTACTGGGTATGAAGTTGAATATAACTAGCACGCTTTTGTGACCTGACGCTGAAAGTCCTTATCAGTGGCCTTGAGGTAAGATCACTCTGTGTCTCAACTACTGATGCTTGTGTTATTTCGAAAGATGCAAAACCGTGACTCATCGGATCACACTGCTCGCCTTCAACTAGCTTCTAACTGAGTGTTACCTGTATTTGTTGAAACCAACAATTCACGTCTTTTTGAAACCGACTGTCATTGGAAAAGTGTGACAATCACCTCTGGGCCTTGTCGATTACAACCTTTTATTTTGGACTATGTGTCTTGCGCCATGTTACCTGGCTGCTAGTGATTCACCACTCCTCGCTGATGTGTTGGACAGTCTGTGTTGATACACCAACAATGGGTCACTTCACTCATGATGTCGTCTTGGGGATGTCCAAACCTGATGGTTTTTTTCTGACATTTTGCCACGTTTATACCGACCAGTCTTACTGCGCTGAATCCATATAAGCAATTGGCACTCACACATCACCTCGTTTTATTACTTACGTCCGTGGTAGAAGGTCACACAACCGCTTGGTCCAAGTCCTACACCATCTACAGCGTTTCAAAGTAAACAATGTGCTCTTTTAAGGGGTCACTGATACTTTTTCCTTACTACATTCTGTTCGAAATTATTATGGGTTGACAGTTTATCAGCAACACTGCAGAGTTTATAGGCAGCACGCAGAGGTGCAGATCAAAGTCGCCACATTGCACAAGGAACGTATGCGTAATATTACACTTTATCCCACCACTCAATATACCCTGCCGGAAGAACACCACCCTCAACGACAAGGCTATTTTACTGACAAATTAGGTGACAGGTAGTTCGTCATCGGAGGAGTACATAGAAACCAATTCAGGCCACATGAAGCACACATGTCACAGTAAAGGGTGTCCAACAGTCGCACATAGAGTATCTTCCTCTGGCAGCAACACAGGCGTGTATTCTCTCACGAAAACGATCATAAACGTGTCAAATAGCATCCTGCGTTAGACTGTATTAAGCATCTTGCGCCTTTTGTTGTAATTCGGATATGGTTCTTGCAGGACCTGGAGAACGAGAAAGTTCCCATATGTGGTCATTCAGCGAGAGATTTGGGGATCTTGCTGGCCAGAGCATTTATGTACACTACGAAGTGCATGTTGCGACGCAGCAGCCGCATGCGAACGTGCACTGTCCTATTGAAAGAGCACACCGCCTTCCCGTTGAAGAAATGGCAGTAGCATGGGGATACCAGTCTGTGCAGTATAGCGGGCTCTGTTTTCTCTACCCTGCGGCAACACCATATGTGAGATGTAACTAATGGCTCCACTTTGGGATAGGGCCTGTGTGTCGCGGACGAATGCACTCTGAAACAGGCAGCTCACCAAGTCGACTCCATACATATGTACTTCCATCATTCTGATCACTAAAGACAACAGAGCACTATTCCACTCTCCCATCAAGTCTTTCACAGCAGCACATTTGCTTGACAGTGTCGTAATATCAGTGGTAGGCTGGCCAGAGGCAAACGTGATCTTAATCACGCTATGTTCCAAGTGGCCCCTGATGACATATAATGTGCTCGGATTTTGTACCTGGATAATGTTCGGTCGGCCACTGCTGCGCGCACATTGCTTCGATCTTGACGCGTGTCTGTACTACACGGACGTCCAGAATCTGGTCTACAGGTGTAGCAATGTTCCACAGACCACTGTTGAAAGCAGTGGCATATCAACGATACATTGTGCCCAAAATGGGCAGCAATCCGTCGATACTTCCACCCAGCCTCTCACAGCCCCATTGCTCAGATGGGTGAAACTATTCAGCAGGTGTACGTACTCATCGATGTGCCATGGTTGTAGCCTTAGAATGAATATTGCAAAATCTGTTCACCTCTAACCGCAGCACAGTTACTCCTGCAGAGTCAAAACAGAGGGTGCACAGACAAGCCTCCTGAGGGCCATCTGATGGCCGATGACGGTGACAAATGAATCACTAACACTAAAATCCGTCAGTATGCACGTCCTATACTCTGGTGTCAATGAACGCAGTCCTTGAGGGAGTTGAATTTTTTTCTGGCTGTGTGTAGTGATGTTATTCATGTTTACATTTTAGATTTAAGATGGTATAAGGAGAGCTCACGAAAATATAAGGAAAGTTCACGAAAATGCATTTTCTGATGACGTTATCGAATTTCCAACGAACAAGAGTCCTGTTTTTATTGAAGATAGGTAGACATGTTACACGAACGAAATCGTAAGAATGAGTCAAGTTTTCATCTGCTCTAAAATGGAACTCAGAGTTCACTGACATGAGATAATTTGAGTAAACGTGTTACATAACAATCCATTTGTACATTAAGAGTTACTTGAAGAAAGTCACCTTTTTTAAAGATAAAAAATATTTCGAAGTGATTTTCTTGCACGAATGTACGCTATTTTCTTAAGGAAATGTTTCATGTTGACTATGAAAAATGTAATGAAACGTGTATGACCTTTGAATTCTGATCAACGATATCAGAGAAATCAGCCTGTTGCTGAAACGAATCTGAGAAATTGTATTTTCAAACGTTTATAACATACACAAGCGAAGTTTCTCTCAGCAGACTGTTCTCTTTTCTCTTGCCTCCTTTGAAATGAGCAGACGTATTTTATGTAAGTCTCTCTGTAGTAGACTACGTTTTGATTTATAATTAAATATGTTATACAGATTATATTTATGTTTCCTTTAAAAGGAAATGTACTCCCTGCAGTTATATCGTGGTGCCGGCCGTGGTGGTCTAGCGGTTCTAGGCGCGCAGTCCGGAACCGCGCGACTGCTACGGTCGCAGGTTCGAATCCTGCCTCGGGCATGGATGAGTGTGATGTCCTTAGGTTAGTTAGGTTTAAGTAGTTCTAAGTTCTAGGGGACTGATGACCACAGATGTTAAGTCCCATAGTGCTCAGAGCCATTTGAACCATTTTTTTTTATATCGTGGTACACAATTTATAATTTTTTGTAATATTTGTTTCAGATAAGCGGGCTGGATCTGCGACCTCAGCAGACGGAATGTGCCGAAAGCGATTCGCATCCAGGCATTGATTTCATTCTGCTATAAGCAAAGCGCGTCCCTGAGATTATTTGCGGATTATTTAACAGCGATTTGCGATCATTATGAGCAAGAACAAATTACATATGAATCTGCTGCTCTAGCTTCTGTCAGATACAAGCCCCATAAAACTGACGGTGGTGTCAAATTATTACAGCTCTTAAATGATAAAAACTTCAAGAAACAATTTTATTATGAAATTATTGCATTCATTTTAGACGCGTATGAGATGCAGCAGGAAGAATGCCCGCCACCGTCAACAATGTCATACAAGAAATGTATTCGCAGTTGCAAATATCGACAACCATCAGCTGCATAATGAATTGACGACAATGAATATTTATACCAGACGGGGACTCGAGCCCGGGTTTCCCGCTCGTGGCGAGCGGTCGCCTTACAATTCATTCATTCTTTTTTTTTTTTTTTTTTTTTTTTTTTTTTTTTTTTTTTTTTTGTTGACCTCATTTTGTTCGTGATTGTTCGTTCTATTTGTTCAGGCCGGACATCCCATGACGCTTGTTGAAGTTCATCGTCGTTCCATTAACTCAATTTTTTATTACAGAGGAAGGCCAACCCTCTGACCGTGCAGCCGCATGTATGCATGTCCGAAGAAACTTAGCATCTTATTCGGAATAACACAGACACTGCAATATCGTATCAACACTGGATAACAATTTAGACACTGTAGTAAAAGCTATTAACACTCAGATAACGACGACATTAGTCGAGGTCAAAACAGAGATTTCCAATTTAACTGACAAGTACTGTAAAATACTAGATATTGTCAGTAAGTTATCGGATTATGTGAAAAAATTCAAAGCCATACAAACAGAAATAGAATCTAACTTCTAAAATCTTAGTCATCAAGTCAACGAACTGTCACTTGAGCAAACTCAGGCAATATCTCAGATACTGACTGCACAAGGAAAAAATTTTAGTAAGATATTTGATGAGAAGATTTCTGAGAAAAACAGAGACATTAAGGAAAAAGCGATACGAGCTGCGGTCCAGGCAGTGAGTGATGTAGTATCAGAACCAAGACCTGGAGACGAAAATGTTCGTACAAGACTTGGTCATAAAATACTGATTTTTTTCAGTAATTACCTGACTGATGCACAGAGGCTGACACCCAGGAAACAGAACTAAAACAACTGGTCGAGCAAATAAGAAACGCACCGCGTGAAACAAGATACCTGCCAACACACATGATACAAACGTACGGAAATGTTCCACCGTACAACCAACACACTTCGAACGACTTAGGGCCTAGTACCCCATCTGGCGGATGTAGATTTGATTGTGCGGCAGTTGCACCTACGTTAACTGCCACACTTCTAGAAGAAAGTCTTCTGAAGCACTGGCAATTCCAAGTTTATATACCTGAGAAGAAATTCCCTTATCCGGCAATTTTCATTTGCAGTTTTAAAGGAATATTGCCTAAGACATGGAATGAAAGGCAAAAGATTCAATTCGCAGCCTCATATGTGCAAGGCAGCGGCTACATCTGAATCCTGTTCAATATTTCGAACAATTTACACAGGTATTCTTGAACAGATAATGGCTGCACCATACTCAGGCGCGCTTGAGGAAAGAAGTATTGAATCCTGAAGCTTATAATCCAAAACAAGGGATTCTCAGGAAATACTGCAAGAAATTTAGAAGAAAAACACACTATTGGGGTAATTCCATAGCACATAAACATTTAATTGGAATACTAAAAAGAAAATTGCCGATTAGTATTCGACGAAAGATCATCCAAGCACCTGAAGACACTATGAAAATTTTCTATCAGTTGCAGATTCTCTTGATCTCATACAAGAAGACGCAAAATTTAAATGGCAACGGTGGCGAGGGCAGTGTTGCACAAGTCAGCACAACAATGGACGAAATCGGCCGCGCGGGATTAGCCGAGTGGTCTGAAGGCGCTGCAGTCATGGACTGTGCGGCTGATCCCGGCGG
This sequence comes from Schistocerca americana, assembly GCF_021461395.2. NCBI lineage: Eukaryota > Metazoa > Arthropoda > Insecta > Orthoptera > Acrididae > Schistocerca > Schistocerca americana. The sequence continues at coordinate 339,919,503 of NC_060123.1, read as the reverse complement.
AGGTTCGAGTCCTCCCTCGGGCATGGGTGTGTGTGTTTGTCCTTAGGATAATTTAGGTTAAGTAGTGTGTAAGCTTAGGGACTGATGGCCTTAGCAGTTAAGTCCCATAACATTTCACACACATTTGGACATTTTTTTTGGACGGAATCATGCTGGTAGCAGCGGCGGCGCCACGCCTCCTCCGGACCACAGAAATGGCAAAATCTATAATCAGGGATACTGGGAGCACAACACAGTAACAGGAATCAGTGGCAACCAAATTTTCGGGAGCCACCGTCGACAAACTGTTCTCAGCTTGATTGAGGCAACGGAAGAGCGACCCCAGTCCACGAATCAGGCATCAAACTAGAGGCGGTACTATCCTGCTCACGGATATCGGCCGCGGAATGGAATAGAGGCTAAATGAATATTGATGTAACGAACATGATTCGTCCCAACGAATGGATGGACGTAAGAGACAAATTATATAATGATCCTATGTCAACTGTAGAATGTTATGAAGAACAAGTGTGCGCAGCAGTAAACGCTGTAATGGGAGGTATACTAACCACTACAGTTCCTGACACGGGGGAGAAATTAAATGTTCTTGCTTCATATTTTTTCAGTAAGATATTTCTGAAAAAGATTACCACTTTGCCGGTGCAAAATTGTATTGTCCCAGGAGCCATTGGCGGATGGACACGAAGGGTTGAAAAGCAGGCACAGACTGGCGTTTGCCGGCCGGAATAGTCGAGGGGTTCTAGGCGCTTCACTCTGGAACTGCGCGACCGCTACGGTCGCAGGTTCGAATCTTGCCTCGGGCATGGATGTGTGTGATGTCCTTAGGTTAGCTAGGTTTAAGTAGTTCTAAGTTCTGGGGGACTGATGACCTCAGAAGTTAAGTCCCATAGTGCTCAAAGCCATTTGAACCAGACTGGTGTTTTGTTTGAAAGCGGAGTGATAGTGCACGTTTTCCATAGTTACGGGTTTGTCTGTGTCCTGTATACTAGGTATGCGATTTACACGAAGGGGAAATGCAAAAATTAGCAATTGACCCTAAATAACTAAAAGTGTGAGGTCATCCACGTGAGTGCTTGGAGGAATCCGTTAAACTTCGGTTACACGATAAATCAGTCAAATCTAAAGGCTGTAAATTTAACTAAATACCTAGGAATTACAATTATGAACAACAAAAATTGGAAGGAATACATAGAAATTGTTGTGGGGAAGGCTAACCAAAGACTGCGTTTTATTGGCAGGACAGTTAGAAAATATAACAGATCTACTAAAGAGACTGCTTAGACTATGCTTGTCCGTCCTCTCTTAGAATACTACTGCGCGGTGTGGGATCCTTACCAGACAGGACTGGCGGAGTACATCGAGAAAGTTCAAAGAAGGGAAGCACGTTTTGTATTATGGCGGGGGCATTTTCCGTTGCGGCGAATCTTCTCACGAAATTTCAATTACCAACTTTCTCCTCCTATTGCGAAAATATTTTGCTGACGCCGACCTACATTGGGAGAAACGATCACCATAATAACACAAGGGAAATTAGAGCTCGCACGAAAAGATATAGATGTTCGTTTTTTCCGCACGCTGTACGAGATTGGAATAATAGAGACTTATTGTGAAGGTGGTTCAATGAACCCTCTGCCAGGCACTTAAACGTGATTTGCAGAATATCCATGTAGATGTAGATAAGTGAACCTCTGGAGTGGAATATGCCTTTTAAATGTTGCAGGGAAAGAAGTTATTTTGAATCTGACACATACTAAGGCACGTAAGGCAAATATTACCAGAATCTGAAATTAATGAGAAAAACCAGCAAAATGAAGTGGCAGACGGAGATCTTGTTGACTATGGTAATGACGAACTCATTCAGATGATGTAAACTCACCTGATACGAATAAAATTCTCGATAAGGCACAAGAACCTCAGTACCGTAGCGAAAGGCAGAAAATTCAACTATCTGACCTGTCATTTGTAAATGTATTTTACTGTAGATTGGAAATCATTAAATATTTGCACACAAGATGAATGTCGTTTCCCGTCGTTTCCATTCCATGGATGAAGGAGGAGGCAGTCGATCAAGAAATACGCAAAATGCCAGCATGGAACAACATAGAAACTTCAATGTTGTCGGACAGTAGTCCACACCTAGCAATCAGTAATGCAGAAGGAGGTGTGCGTTTGGTTCTGGATGCTCACAACATAAATAAGATCATAATGCCTGTTACTACCAGACCAGAGGTATTCGAAGAACAACTTCAGAGATTCCATGAAGCAAAATACTTATCCATGACCGATTTAAGACCGTCGTTTTGGCAGGTTGCGTTATCGGAATAGTAACGAAGGTATATAGGGTTAATTTTATCCGGATGTTCATACCATTTCAAATTCTACCTTTTGGATCCGACACTAGTTCAGGTGTATTTATTGCACCCCTTCATACAGTTTTAGGCCCTAATTTTTTAGACAAAGTCACAGTACATGTTGATGATTTATTGATTGCTGTATCTACCTCAGAACAGCATATTTTACTGTTGAAAAGAGTACTTAAGAAATTTTCGGAATCAGGTGTCACTGCTAACCTTGACACATCTAAATTTGCCAAGGAAGAAATAAAATTCTTAGGGATGTCATATCTTGTTCTGCTATTGTACCTGATCCAGACAAAATATGTGCAGAAAAACTTTCCTCCTTCTACCACAAAAAAGGGGTTTTGCAGCCTTGCATCATTTTTCGGGGAATTTGTTTCTAACCACCTGCTGAGCAATCAGAGACTATCAAATTTGTTGATGAAAACTGCTCCCTGGTCATGTTCACAAAATGTCAGGAAGCTTTTGATAACATAAAGAAAGCATTAGTATCTTCCAACGTTCTCCACCATTACCGAGTGAGGTGGCGCAGTGGTTAGAACACTGGACTCGGCTTCGGGAGGGCGACAGTTCAAACCCTCGTCTGGCCATTCTGATCTAGGTTTTCCGTGGATTCCCTACAATGCTTCAGGCAAATGCTCCTTCCCCATCCTTCCCTAATCCGAGCTTGTGCTCTGTCTCTAACGACCTCGTTGTCGACGGGACGTTAAACACTACCTCCTCCTCTTCCTCTTCCACTTCCCATCCAGATATGAACAAGGACTTTTGTACTGTGTCAGACGCATCCTGTTCAGGACTCGGTTCATTTCTCTTTCAAGTAATAGAGCATGAAGAGAAGATTGCAATACATATCATTAGCTCTGCGCGTAGAGAAAGATATATGGAGTGAAGAAGTATTTTCCTGAAATAAAGAAATCCCTCAAAGACAATTTATTTTGTAAATCTCATATAAGTACATATGTATGAATTTGTCTTTTTAATGTGGTAATGATTAGTATTATTTAATGTAACATCCATGAAATTATACGGTAGGGCAATGTTGACAAAATATGACACATCAGCTGAAAAATCTAATATTTAACTCTATGTTTTAATATATTGTGTATTTACAAGAAGAATACTAGTGATATCAAGAAGTTGACTGAAAAACGAATACGAACCTTATACGTGTGGTGAAAATACGCTACTCGAACTTATCAAAGTAGTATTATAGAGAAAATATTTATTTATGTCGTAAATAATAACCTAGATTTTTAGTTTTTCTTACAAGACAAAAGAACTTTCACAAAATCGAAGGGCTGGAACCTGTAACATGTCAAATGTTGACAATTTTCGTATTGTGCAAAGACGTAGTGGTACGCACTTTACAGAATTAGTAGTCTTCTGGACGACAATGGATCCATTTATATCTAGCTTTATGATTTAGTTCGAGTAACTAACAAAAGCAAACTAATATTCTTCTTAGAGAAATATGATATTAAGTTTGCCAATTTTACTAAAACGTGTTAGGCAGAAGACTGACTTGTTCCTTTTTCTACAATTTCCTTGCGTTTATTCCTGTGTGCATGTGTATCCATGGTATCATAACAAAGGAGAGTCAAGCGTCACTTACGCGAAAGTTGAGATCGTGATGGATACAGCTTTTCATTTCTATTCAAGACCGTTTGCGTCATTCGCTTTTGCTGACGTTTTGACATTTAGATTTTTGCATTTATTTCTGGCAGGGACCTTGTATGACGCTACTGGTGAATCTGCAGAACCTGGTGTCCTAACCTTTTCCACAAAAGTAATTCTAGGTCGCGCCAAGACAAGAGCGTCTGACTGAAATGTTCCACACTTGGTTTCCACATAGGAACACCGCCATCACTTTGCGTCAGAGGAAAGCAGTCTGTGAATAACACGTTTCGCCAGTGTCGAAGTTGCCAGTTGATATGGAACTGTAGAACGGAAACCGACTTGAAAGTTGTTGTCGTGTCAAGCGGGGTACCGGAACAGGACATCTTGGCCGTGAGGTCCTTTCTAGTAACCTGTCCTTTACAGTGTAATCGGACACAGCGTCTCCAGCGGCCCTTCTGAGATCGTCTTACAGTGCTCTGGCGGTATGTATGCTGTGCCGCACGCAGAGATAACCAGATATGGGTCATCACGTGGGGTTGTAATGCGTCGGCGACCTTGCCCAACTCGCTTTGTATACTGACCTGTCTCCCTGTGTCCACAACCTATGGATGACACAGAAGAGTCATGAGCATCTATAACATTATGATAGGAAGTCCATCCTTTTTGGATCAAAAAGACCGCTCTTGCAACTTTACTGGATTAGGATGTCGCATTGCATGTGCTTGATTGAATACAAAGTCCACAAGTGACAAGTGCCGTCTGCGTACCTCGCTAGAAAACACTAGGACACCGGAACTCATTTCCTTTTGAGGTGTCATCTGACACTGTCGTGCATCACACAGCTCATAGATGGCGGTTGATTTGAACTGTTGACGGCACTGAAAGCGAAGATCTCAAGCCACGCAATAAAACCACAGGTACCGCCTGTATCAAAATAGATTTAACATAAACATAAATAATTCTTGTTGCATAGGCCAACGACTGGAATGTTTCCCCAAATGGACAGAAATCTCAACGTGACTGCCAGTCTACACCATGTGATCAAAAGTATCCGGACACCACTAAAACATACGTTTTTCGTATTAGATACATTGTGCTGCCACCTACTGCCAGGTACTCCACATCAGCGACCTCAGAAGTCATTAGACATCGTGAGAGAGCAGAATGGGACGCTCCGTGGAACCCACAGACTTCGAAAGTGGTCAGGTGATTGGGTGCCACTTGCGTCATACGTCTGTACGCAAGATTTCCACACTCCTAAAACATCGCTGGGTCCACTGTTTCTGCTGTGATAGTGAAGTGAAAACTTGAAGGGACACGTACAGCACAAAAACGTACAGGCCGACCTCGTCTGTTGACTGACAGAGACCGCCGACAGTTGAAAAGGGTCGTAATGTGTAATACGCAGACGGCTATCCAGACCATCACAGAATAATTTCAAAGTGCATCAGGACCCACTGCAAGTACTATGACAGTTAGGCGGGAGGCGAGAAAACTTGGATTTCATGGTCGAGCGGCTGCTCATAAGCCACATATCACGCCGGTAAATGCCAAACGACGCCTCGCTTGGTGTAAGGAGCGTAAACATTGGACGATCGAACATGGGGAAAACGTTGTATGGAGTGACGAATCACGGTACTTAATGTGGCGGTCCGATGGCAGGGTGTGGATATGCTGAATGCCCGGTGAACATCATCTGCCAGCGTGTGTAGTGGCAACAGCACAGGCCTAAATTGATGTATTAAGCACCTCCTTGCTTCCCTCTGTTGAAGAGCAATTCGGGGGTGGCGACTGCATCTTTCAACACCTGTTCATAATGGACGGCCTGTAGCGGGGTGGTTACACGACAATAACATCCCTGTAATGGAGTGGCCTGCACGGAGTCCTCACCTGAATCCTATAGAACTCCTTTGGGATGTGTTGGAACGCCGACTTCGTGCCACGCCTCACCGACCGACATCGATACCTCTCCTCAGTGCAGCACTACGTGACGAATGGGCTGCCATTCCCAAAGAAACCTTTCAGCACCTGACTGAACGTATGCCTGCGAGAGTGGAAGCTGTCATCAAGGCTAAGTGTGGGGCAATACCATACTGAATTTCAGCGATGCCGATGTAGGGCGCCACGAACTTGTAAGTCATTTTCAGCCAGGTGTCCGGATACTTTTGATAACATAGTATTTGTCAAAAAGTAAACATAAGTTTCACACTGGAAGTTTTTCCTTATAAAACATTGTGTAAAATATATATATACTTTTCTTGTGGTTTATGGACTGCCTCATGTTTGTTTCTTGCTGCTAAATATCTTTTTCAGTGATGGTGAGCTGCTTGGAAAAATACTCCTCTTTCATTCGAATGAAACTACGAAAAGAATGTCCATCGTGAAATCTATATGATAAAATAGATTGACGGCAAAAAAAAAAAAAAAAAAAAATAAAAAAAATCGCACCACTGCGTTGTGCGACACAAACGAAAGTAGGTAGGCTTTTTTCTACATCTGAAAGATGATGCCTATCAGATGTCGCACCAGTCGCATGACAGTGGCGCTCGTAGCGCCACTATGAGAACTTAAATAAGATTTGCTCTCCCCGTCGGAGGTTCGAGTCCTCTCTCGGGCATGTGTGTGTGTGTTGTCCTTAGCGTAAGTTAGTTTAAGTTTGATTAAGTAGTGTGTAAGCTTAGGGACCATAACCTCAGCAGTTTGGTCCCATAAGACATCACCATAAATTTAAGATTTGCTTTAAATGCACGCTGAAACGGTCGTGAGCGTTAATTACCTTTGAGTTTGGACGCGATGAGATCATGTTAGTTACGAACGCCATTAAGGTGACAAAGACGCCATTATCGACATCTCACTGAGTTTGAATGAGGTCGTATAATTGGGCTACGAGAAGTTTTGCAGAAATAATTGGCAGGACTGTAGCCACTGTGCTGGCAGCGGTGGTCACGAGAATGTACGGTCACAAGAAGACGGGTCTCTGGAGAGCCGCCTGGTACTACTGAAGGGAAGATCACTGTGTTCGGCGTATGGTTTTGGCACATCGTACTGTATCTGTAACAGCAATTGCAGCAGCAGTTGACACCACAGTGACACAACGAACTGTTACAAATCTGTTACTTCAGGCACAGCTCCAAGCCAGACGCCCTGTAGCGTACATTCCACTCACCCCAAACGACCGCGATTTAAGACGACAGTGGTGCAGACCGAGAGCTCATCGGAGGGTACGGTGTGTTTTCTGATGAAAGCTGGTTGTGCTTCGGTGCCAGTGATGGCCGTATGTTGGTTAGAAAGAGGCCAGTCGAGGGCCTGCAAGCAACCTGTCTACATGCTAGACCCAATGGGCGTACACTTGCAGTTATTGTCTGGGGTGCGATTTCGTACGACAGCAGGGGCGCATATATTGTTATCCCACACACACTGACTGCAAAGTTGTACGTCAGTCTGGTGATTCAATCTGTCATGCTGCCATTCATGAATAGCGTTCAAGAGCCTGTTTTCCAACAGGATAACGCTCGCCCACATGCCGCTCGTAACCCAACATGCTCCACAAAGTGTCGACATGTTGCCTTGGCCTGCTCGATCGCCAGATCTGCCTTCAGTCGAGCGCATGGCCGGCGAAGGTGGCCGAGCGGTTCTAGGCGCTACAGTCTGGAACCGCGCGACCACTACGGTCGCAGGTTCGAATCCTGCCTCAGGCATGGATGTGTGTGATGCCCTTAGGTTTGTTAGGTTTAAGTAGTTCCAAGTTCTAAGGGACTGATGACCTCAGAAGATAAGTCCCACGGTGCTCAGAGCCATTTGAACCATCTAGCGCATGTAGGACACTGTCGGACGGCAACTCCAGCGTCATCCACAAACAGCATGAACCGTCGCTATACTGACCGATCAGGTGCAACAGACATGGAAATGCATCTCACAAACTGACACCCGGTGCCTGTACAACACAATGGATGCACATTTGCGTGCTTGCATTCAACATTCCGGCGTTTACAGCGGTAATTGTTAACAGCATTTCACATTTGCAATGGCTTTTGTCGCGCTTACATTAACGTGTGGATTGCAGTGTTAATCATTTAAATACATTACCTAGACAAACGCATTCCCAAAATTTCATTGCTCTACATTAATTGTTATTTGGTTGTGATTCTTTCCGTCAGTTTACGTTACTTCAGAGTGAAGATAATCAGTACAATGCGTAGAATATGGATATCATGGATGCGCAACTGAGACTGGACAGTCTACTTTAACTATACTCAATTTAAAGCCGAAAATGAGAGAGAGATGCAATTGAGGTAGCACTAGATGTATCTCAGATCTTTGTACAGCTTCATGTGTAAGTAGGCTGTTTAGGTTTTTATGTTGGTAACGCCACGTAGCACTCTGCATGAAAATCACTGACTGTGCTGTGTGCAGTCTGTGGCTGGTTTGCATTGTTGGAATTTTTGCTATTGTAGTGTTGGGCAGTTGGATGTGAACAGTGCGTAGCATTGCGCAGTTGGAGGTGAGCCGCCAGCAGTGGTGGATGTGGGGAGAGAGATGACAGAATTTTGAGAGCGGACGATCTGGACGTGTGTTCATCAGAAAGAGTAAATTTGTAATACTGTATATCATGAACTGATATATATATGATGACTTTTGAATATTATTAAGGTAAATACATCGTTTGTTCTCTATCAAAATCTTTCATTTGCTAACTATGCCTATCAGTAGTTAGTGCCTTCAGTAGTTAGAATCTTTTATTTAGCTGGCAGTATTGGTGCTCGCTGTATTGCAGTAGTTCGAATAACAAAGATTTTTGTGAGGTAAGTGATTCATGAAAGGTATCGGTTATTGTTAGTCAGGGTAATTCTTTTGTAGGGATTATTGAAAGTCAGATTGCGTTTCTCTAAAAAAATAATATTGTGTGTCAGTTTAGGGGTGATCAGAATACGTAAAGAGAGAAATGTCTGAGTATGTTCAGTTTTGTTCAGCTGTTTGAAAATCAAATGACGTAGAGGTTTATCAGCACTGTCATCCTTAATTTTTCTAAGGGGACGTTTCACGTGGAACTCGTCTGGGGACTGACAGAGACCGTCGACTATTGAAAAGGGTCATAATGTGTTATAGGCAGACATCTATCCAGATCGCCACACAGGAATTCCAAACCGCATCAGGATCCACTGCAAGGTCTATGACAGTCAGGCAGGAGGTGAAAAAAACGTTGATTTCATGGTCGAGTGGCTGCTCATAACCCACACATCACGCCGGTAAATGCCAAACGACGCCTCGCTTGGTGTAAGGAGCGTAAACATTGGACCATTGAACAGTGGAAAAACGTTGTATGGAGTGACGAATCACGGTACATAATGTGGTGGTCCGATGGCAGGATGTGGGTATGGCGAATGCCCGGTGAACGTCATCTTCCAGCGTGTTTTTCATGGAGGGGGCTTGCACCCCTTGTTGTTTTGCGTGGTTGCGTGGCACTATCACAGCACAGGCCTAAATTGGTGTTTTAAGCACCTTCTTGCTTCCCACTGTTGAAGAGAAATTCGGGGATGGCGATCGCAACTTTCAACACAATCGAGCACCTGTTCATAATTCACGGCCTGTAGGGGGGTGATTACACGACAATAACATCCCTGTATTGGACTGGTCTGCACAGAGTCCTGACCTGAATGCTATAGAACACCTTTGGGATGTTTTGGAACGCCGACTTTGTGCCAGGCCTCACCGACCGACATCGATACCTCTCCTCAATGCAGCACTCCCTGAAGAATGGACTGCCATTCCGCAAGAAACCTACCAGCACCTCATTGAACGTATGCCTGCGAGAGTGTAAGCTGTCATCAAGGCTAAGGGTGGGTCAATACCATACTGAATTCCAGCATTACCGACGGATCGCGTGTTATTATTTGGTATTGTGATTTTTTCCGTCAGTGTACGTTATTTCAGAGTGAGGATAATCAGTACAATGTGCAGGATATGGATATCATGGATGCGCAACTGAGATTGGACAACCTACTTTAACTATATTCAATTTAAACCCGAAAATGAGATAGAGATGCAATTGAGTTAGCACTAGATGTATCTCAGATCTTTGTACAGCTTCATGTAGAGTTCATCTACCAGCAACATACTGTTCAAGGCATCGAAGAGTTCACAATCTTCTTCGCGATTTTCTCTGCTCTTCGACAATCGCTAGAAGAGCTACTGCAGTTATTTTACCCGCAGTAAAGAAACTGATTTGCGAGCCAAATGCAGCCGAAAACTGCTGCTGTAGAGCGCTGCTGTCACAAATCACGATGAGGAACATATTCTGTGAGACGTAGCAAGTCGTTTCCGAGTGTGCAACAACCATAACGGACACCACGTCGTCCAGTGTGAGGATGGCTCCAGGCTTCGACGCCTACCTCAGGCTCTGACGCCTTCCCCGCCCTGCGCTGGAGCGTCCAGACGAAGCGCCGACCTGACCACCGACTCGCGGCGTGGCGTGGCGCTGCAGGCGCATGCGCAGGGCGTGTGTCCGCGCCGCCCCGGCCCGAAGGCCGGCATCAATTATGCAAAGGGCGGCGTCCAGTGCAGTCCCTAGTCCAGTTAGTGCGCTCCCTCGGCCAGGGCAGTCACTCAGCGGCCGGTATCAGCACTCAGTCTGCGCTACCAAGTCGCCTGCCGGCAAGTTCAGCATAGGTGCCGGGGGGAGGTGGAATGTCCGCTCGGCTCCTGCAGCAGGTGCTACGTCGGCAGCGAGCATGAAGACGCGTGCGCCCTGAAGGCTGGCGCCTTGGCACCGGCTCTTCTGCTGGAGGCGTGCATGGCGTCATGGGCATCTGCCTCGACACAGGTGAGCGTCTGCCTAATAGAGGCCAGTGGTCGTCACACTGCGGCCCGAATCATGTGTTCGGGAGGCCCACGGTTCTTTGCCGTATTTTATGATAATATTCATTCTAGCTAATGACAGCGAATCCAGGAAGTAACTTAATGTTAGGAGCTTCTTAAGAGTGTATTTGTTTTGGTCGCATGGGGACCGTACGAACTTCCCCTCGCCGATTTGATTCGTATTTTCAAGAAAAACGAGTTTGAACATTTTACCCGCACTAGTAATCAAGGACTCGGTAACCAAGAAAATAAGCGCTTAATTTCATAAGCGCGAGGTCTGTGGATCGAAACTCGCATTTGGTACTTCTCTTTTATTTCATTCCCAACTAATTCTAACAAGAGATATGCATGCTACGCCGGGAAATTGTGTAATGACCGAGCACCGATTACGAATGTAGCCCAAGTTTGTTTTACAACAGACAGATTGATAAAACCATTCACATGCAAAGATACGGCTCTCGTTACAAGTGCTGTATGATGCAGTAATTATTGTTCCCCTTGTTTCTGTAATGAGTGTCATCCTGATCCATCAACAAAATACGGTTCAAATGGCTCTGAGCACTATGGGACTTAACTTCTGAGGTCATCAGTCCCCTAGAACTTAGAACTACTTAAACATAACTTACCTAAGGACATCTCACACATCCATGCCCGAGGCAGGATTCGAACCTGCGACCGTAACGGTCGCGCGGTTCCAGACTGAAGCGCCTAGAACCGCTCGGCCACTACGGCCGGCTTTGCTCATGTGACAGTTCGTTAACTTGATGAGTAAAGTTTTAGAAATGAGATTCTATTTCGCACCTAGAACCGCTCGGCCACTCCGGCCGGCTCCATACAGCGCTCCGTAAATTACACATTATACTTGCCACACTTGTAGATAAAATACTATAAATAAAATGACTATACCGATTTTATTGAAAATTCTTGTGCATCTGTTTTTTTCCAATCTCATTATTGAAAGTTATCTTATTAATAATAATATGATTGTTGTTATTCATTAAAAGTTTTTGCTTGTGACAGTGTAAGCTATCTCTAACTCTACGCAAACTTTCAACGTAGAATTTCGTAAACTTTGAACATAAGAATTCGTCTGCGAGAATGTGTTGAAAAATTTGAGTGCGAGAAAGTAAATTGAAAGTGCCCATATGGTTTCCTTTCTGTTTAGACATTCGTAATGGACGAGTGGCAAGAATACTGTCTGAATTCAACACTATGAATTATTAAACTTTTAAATTGATAAACTGGCCCTGGAAAAACTCGTTGTTCCATATTTTTATTATTTAATTTTGGCTTACCTGTTCTCCAATGGAAACGCCGTGACACTGCTCATATTTGGCAGGGACTTTATTGCGACCATGACTTGGGATAAATCATAACATCAAACGTAATTAGTTTTTAGATTAGAAATACTGAAAAATTATCCTTTTCTTTGCTTCACAAACATTAATTCACAAAAAATTACAGTTCTTGAGTGGACAGACGTAAGTAGTGTTTAACATCAAACGAGACTTTTTCAAAACTGCAACTCGTTAACATGACATTAAATATTCAACACTTATTCCTACCCCCAAATTCAGATTTAAAATTATGCATGACTGTTTATCTGCAAGTCTCTGGATCTCTGAACGAAGAATGCGTAACGACAAGCTGCCAAAATAAAGTACAAGATCTTAAATCAATTACCTTAAATAAAATCTTCTTCTATTACTCATCAAAATAATCGTAATGAAATATTCGTCTCAAAATGCTTCAGTCTCTTTCCTCACCTCATATCATTAATTAGTAAAAAAAGTGGTTCGAATGGCTCTAAGCACTATGGAACTTAACATCTGAGGTCATCAGTCCCCTAGACTTAGAACTACTTAAATCTAACTAACCTAAAGACAACACACACGTCCATGCTCGAGGTGGGATTCGAACCTGCGACCATAGCAGCCGCGTGGTTCAGGACTGAAGCGCCTAGAACCGCACGGCCACAACGGCCTGCTTAATCAGTAAATCAGCACGTTCCACTTCCTGACAATATAACTGCAACCGTACCACTCTGCCTGTGTTGTACTGCTACTCATTACACACCACTGCCACTACTATCTCTCTTCATCTTACGATTAACAGTGCGCGTCATCTCCCGCGTATCTTGCTAAACAGAGATGGTCCGAGGAAGCCTCCAAGCGGCACAGCATCTCTGATGGCACTCCGCGCCTGTGATTTCAAATAGTACAAAAGCGTTACCGGTTCATGGCATCCAAATACTAGAGAAATGGCCAGAAACTATGTACAGCTCCCTATCAATACGAAAACTATTTTCTCCTTTTTCAGGGTAAAGATCATGAAAATAAAAAATGAATCGTTCAATAATGAGTTTACACAGTCATAATATCTACGTGAGAAGCAAAAACAAAAAAAAAGGGCTGGAAGGAATATTCGAGCCCAGGACTTCGCACTCCTGTGACTAACCACTTAACACGCTCGGCTGCGGACTCTTTGAGTACTAGCGACCATACAAAATAGATAACACGCGTAAAACTTTTAGCTCTGTTGTCCAGAAATCGGTTAAGAGTTGCGTCTTCCTGTTTATATTATGTTGAAGTGGTAGTCGTGCTCTACAAATCTTGTCAATTCGAATCAAATCGGTGGGGGAAAGTTCACGCGGTCCCCTTCTCAGTATAAAATATAAAAAGACTTACAGAGAGGGTAATATTTTAAGATGCGCTTAATTTTAACTGATGTTGGTGAATTCGGCCGTGAGCTGAGTAGTTTCGCGCTTATGTTAGGTGCAGAGTGGAATGTAGTGCGGCCACTACGGGGTTAATAGAAGTGAGAGGGGGAGTTTTCTGTTGCTTATCTTCCAATGATAAGCCACGAGCGTGCGCCACTAGCACCGATCAGCTGCTATGGTATAAATGTCAGCGGAAGTAATATGAATTCATGAGTGTGCATTATAGAGACGGTCGGCTTCAAATGTGGTACACGTTCGTAGCAAGTAATATGAAACCAAATTAAGGCTGTTGTAGTACAATGCAATGAGCAAGAGAAAAGTGACAAAACATTTGTCATCGTGTCTCCTTTTGCAATGATTTATTAATTAACACACTAATTTATGTATGTTACCAATTAATAGCAAGATTGGTAAGGGAAGGTGTGGTAAAGCGGTCAGGATGGGAAATTGAACGTTGTATATTTTTTGTCATGAACAGCGCTGCTGCCTGGCGAGAAGTGGTCAGACTAGTTCTTATACTACATCGCTATTGTTATTAGTGACGTTGACTGAGGAAGTTTTTTCCGTTTCATTTTCGTAAAAAAATTTTTTTGTTTTCATGTATCTAGTGTAAGATAAGTCATTTATGTTATTCTTGTTACCCCACTTGTACGAGAGTAATAATTTTTAGAGCCTCAATGTTCAAAAACGTCCTTTGGCTAACAAATGTGCCGGCCTGTGTGACCGTGCGGTTCTAGGCGCTTCAGTCTGGAACCGTGTGACCGCTACGGTCGCAGGTTCGAATCCTGCCTCGGGCATGGATGTGTGTGATGTCCTTAGGTTAGTTAGGTTTAAGTAGTTCTAAGTTCTAGGGGACTGATGACCACAGATGTTACGTCCCATAGTGTTCAGAGCCATTTGAACTATTTTTGAACCTACAAATGTAATTCATCGTTATGTGTTTCAGTCTGGTAGATTCTTCTGTGGATCACTAATGCCGACATGGCGTCCGATCGGGAAAAGTGGCTACACTACTCACCGAGAAAACTGACCAAGGTGTTCACCAAAAATATGAATTAGTTACTTCCAAAAAACACTCATAATACAACAGATAAACCTTACTTCTAAACCCTTTTATATACATAGCTATCATCTATGATTCTTTCCCTCTGTGACAATTTTGAATTAATGAAGTTATATTAGGTACAACCGTTCCCCGTCTGCTATATTTGGCCCAATAAAAAAGTCCTATTGAAAACCGTCTGCTCCAGGTGCTTGGCATTGTTTCAAATACTAGGGCATGAAGATGCCTGGAAAATGTGCCCAGAAAACAGAAAAAACGAGCATGAGATCTTGTTGCGATGGCACTAGCCACAGTACTCGCTTCGGTACGGAAAACTGGTCACTATGTAAGCCTTCATAAAAAATGCCTGTAGTTAGAATATATTCTTTTTCTTTTTGCTTTAAAATGTTGGCTGTGGTAGCTTACAATATGTAGATTCAAAATTTGTATGTGGTAAGCTTCTATCAGTAACAATGGTTTGGTGAAAACTGAATTTCTCTAGGGTTAGCCAACCTCCTCGCTTTCCGTTCTATGTGACCCGAGTTGTTGCCCTATGTTGCCAATATTAGCTCGTGAGGAACGACCACTGATCTAGACCTAAGGTTTGCAGGTGAAAAAATGTGACCAAATAGGTACGACGATACAGGCAAAAAGTGTGTCAATAACAAATTTTAAAATTATTATGAAATGCTTATATTAATCATCAAGTCACAAACAAATCACTGAACGTACAGCTCTAGTTCAGTCACTAATTCAGAAAACTGTTGAAACAGATAACATTCAACATTTCAGCGCCAACATTTTTATTTATTTTTTGGTGACACTATCACAGCAAATATAAATAGACAAAGGAATGAAATCTGCACCGACCACCCCTTCTTTTGCGTCTCCCCTGCACCTGGGAGATGGGCTCCACAGTAGCGACGTGGGACACTTTCCCGTAGCTCCATTTGCAGCTAAAGTCTAATAACTTAATAACTACTAAGCTGAAACATTATATTTTGCTACCAGCTACCAAGGGCGCCCATAGCTACTGGCAGGGGGGGGGGGGGAGACCGTGGCATTCTACTAGCTATCAAGGGAAGGAAAGAATTTAGTATATTCAGATTTTTCTCTCAAGAAACGACTTAAAAGTCAGTATGACACAGGTTTTTAACATGGTCGGTTTTGAAAAAATTTTAATGGCTGTTTGCATATCGCCATTCGTGTTCCAAAATACGTCCTACCCTCCAAATTATCATATGGGCTCCCTTGCCATTTACGATTACAAACGACCATCTCCAGGCACAGAATTCTTCACCTTAGCATCGAATGATGACGTTGGTTCAAATGGTTCAAATGGCTCTGAGCACTATGGGACTTAACTTCTGAGGTCATCAGTCCCCTAGAACTTAGAACTACTTAAACCTAACTAACCTAAGGACATCACACACATCCATGCCCGAGGCAGGATTCGAACCTGCGACCGTAGCGGTCGCGCGGTTCCAGACTGTAGCGCCTAGAACCGCTCGGCCACCCCGGACGGCGATGACGTTGGAAATGAAAGTTATGTAGCGAATCAGTTACTTTAAGGTCAAGTCTGATTGAAGAAATTTTATCCTCGAAAATAATATTTGTTGCAGTTAAGTCGTTACTGTGATTAATTTCTTCCTCATTACAAAAGACAATTCTCATACCAAATGTTCCTGTAATCGCTAATGAACAATTTTCATCAGAGAAAGAGGATGAAAATTTACACATCGAACGGATTCATAGCATTCAGTTCTTGTGAAGCACAACATGAAGTAATGATTGCTATCGACAGACGATCTCAAGATGGTTCCATATTTCTCGATTTCCAGAAGGCTTTTGACATCGGTCCTCACAAGTTACTTCTAATCAAATTGCCTGTGGAGTACCGTCTCTCTTGTGTGACTGAATTCGTGATTTCCTGTCAGAAGATCACAGTTCGCAGTAACTGACAAGAGGTCAGCGAGCGAAACAAAAATTATATCAGGAGTTCTCCAGGCAAATGTTACCGGCTCTCTGCTGTTTCTAATTAGAGTCCTGCATGACCGAGTACGCGAGCACGAAATACGAGATGGGGCGAGCACACCCTAACTGGATAGGCTGCCCGCACTAGTTCTAGTGACCGAACATTGAAGCCGTGACCGAATACGTAGCATGGAACTTCAAACACTTGTCATTATCCGTGTGAGACTGCAGCCAATACGGGCTTCTCATTTGTGGTGTGTCTCTCTCTGTAATCAAGCAGCGCGAGGAAGCCAGTGCAGTAAGACCTAAGATTGAAACCATTGTTTACACATTGAAGGAATGGGAAGGTCTAAAAAGCCAAGTGTGGAGTACATTTCTGTTGGTTGTAGACGGAAACAGTGCGACTACTGGGTTCGTATCGTGCATAAACGGCTCCACATTATTGTGTTTCCAGTCGAGAAACCCTCATTTAAAGGAACACAGTTGCAGGAAACCTCGGTCACAAAGATACAGCTCCCTCAGGAACACCAGCACTAATAAAAAATAGTATTACAGCAAAATGTGTTGCAATCTGAGCTAAAGATATGAGACCTTTTAATGCTGTTTCCGGTGAAGGTTTCAGAGAAGAAGTTAACGTGGCAGACATCATGCCACATCCCTCTACTATAAGCTGACATGTCAATGAAAAAGCTGATGCAATGCGAAGCAGCATAATGCCTTCTGTTATTGCGGAAGTTATTAATAAAACAAGTGCTGCGACAGTTGATATGTGGACTGATTCGCGTAATCAGGAGCAGTGTTTGACACTTACAACACATTACTTTAACACAGATTGGTCTCCTGTGAACAATGTTTTATTTACAACAAAATTCCCTGACTTTGAGAAGACGGGAGTAAATATTATGAAAGCAATTGAAGAGAGGATCGCTGATTGGGACATTTCGCCGCTCATGTTGCACAGTTTTGTTTTTGTCCCCGACCAGGTTGGTAATGTAATAAAGGCCTTGGAAAATCAAGAAAGGATTCCTTGTGCTGCTCATTGTATAAACACAGCACTTAGCCATACTTTCGATGAAGATAACTTCTTGTTAAATCATGCCCGAACATCGCATCAACAATATATACTGCAAAATGCATTGTAAGGTTCACTAAGAAAAATGGCCTCTGCTCGTCTTTGAAATAATCGTTGAAACAAAACGTCTGCACACGCTGGACCAGCTTGTACACTATGCTGGAATCCTTACACACTCAGTATAACGAAGTTGCTGCTTTGCTGACGGAAAAGCACTCCGCTTACAGATTGAAAGAATATGATAGTGAGCTTGGAGACCATTTAAAGAAGCCACAGATGAATTAGAAGGCGAAAATGAACCGACAACCCAGTTAGTTCTTCTTCGGTTTCACAAACTGCAACAAATTTGCAGTGTCAATGACACTGACTGTCAGGTGAGTAATTACTGCAGTTAAAAGTACTGTTTCATTATGACACGCGATAGATTTATAATTAACTAGCGTAATTGATGTGTAGTAACAGATATGTATTTTTTAAGAGGAGGCACAAAGGATTAAAAATCGACCCTTGACTTTCGTTTGTGAGAAGACTGTGATCACTTCCAGACATAAAATTGCTACATCTCCTATCCGCGATTGTGTTGAAATATCATATTACTTTACAAGTGCTTTAGGAATTTAGCGGTGTCACGTACTCCTTCTTGGAAACGTTACTTTTGTATTAAAAGAGAGAGAGACAGAGATAAATACAGTGTGTGTGTGTGTGTGTGTGTGTGTGTGTGTGTGTGTGTGTGTGAGAGAGTGACGGTGACCGGTCATGCTCGGTTATCCGCGTGTCCGGAATCCGGACAACAGACATGGGGCGAGTACGTGACCGAGCCGAGTCGTGTGGGGCCGGACACGAGCGGCTCGGTACCCCCGTCAACAGACGAGCCGTGACCGGTCAAACATTGAGCGTTGCAGCACTCTATTTCTAATGCATATACATGATTTTTGAGAAAATGTGAATAGTCCCCTTAGGTTGTTTGCAGATGATGCCGTCGTTTACCATATGATAAAGTCATCAGAAGCTCAATACGAAGTACAAAATCATTTAGATAAGATATCTTATAGAGTGAAAAGTGGTAACTGACCATGAACAATAAGCAGTGAGATATATTCCATAAGAGTACTAAAACAAATCCCAAATCCGTTAAATTTCGGTTATGCGAAAAATCACAGAAATTTAAAGGTTGCCGGTTCAATTAAATAGCTAGAGATTGCAATTATGAACAACTTGAATTGGAACCATCGTACAGAAAATGTTGTGGGGAAGGCGATACTAAAGGATTGTAATTGACTGTAACATTTGGGCTGCATTCAAAAAGTATGGACATTAATCAGTCAACCTGCGATCTTTTTGCCAGAACACATACAAGATGCAACAAATTTGCTAGAGGGATGCGCACTCTACTATTGCCCGTCCTCTGCTGGAGTATTGCTGCGCGGCATCGTATCCTCATCAGGTAGGGTTGATGGAGCACATCGCAAAAGTTTAAAGAAGGGTAGCTCGTTTTGTATTATCGGGAAATAGTGGATATATTACGATCTGAGGTAGCAATCGTTAGAACAAAGACGTTTTTCGTTGTGGGAAGATCTTTCTAGAAAATTTCAATCTACAGCTTTTTCCTACGAACGCGAAAATAGTACGTTGACACCCTGTAACATAGGGAGAAGTGATCATCGTAATAAAATAAGAGAAATCAGAGCTCGCACGGAAAGATTTAAGTGATCCTTTTTCCCCTGTACTATTCAAGAGTGGAACGGTCGGGAAATAGTTCTAGAAGTCGTTCTGTGAACCCCCTGCCAGGCACTAAGATGTGTATTGCAGAGCAGCGATGTAGATCTAGAGGAGGAGACAGTAGTATAAACTATTTTGTTCAAATCTATTCCAAAATGCTATCGGACAACGCACCTCAAGTTCTAAGAAATCTGACACAGTAGTCCTGGAGGGTACTCCTGGTGGAAAATTGGCTCTAATTTCTGCTGCATTACGAGGGAGTCGCAGGCGGCAGTGCGTCCTCGAATCGGCCTGTGACGTCCACGATCAGGAAGCACAGCCGGCGCTGTAAACACCTCTAAGTCGATATGGGTGCTGTTCCGTTTGAATATTCAGCCGTGTAGTCTGTACCCATTACGAATTGGAAGTTGTGTGGAGTGCTAATACGTTCGTTAATGTCTAGCCTTTCACAACACGAAGTTTATATCATCAATTAATCTAAGTATTCGATTGTGTGTATGTTGCAGTTACCACGCGCACCGCAACAGGTCATATCTGAAGCTGTGAACTACATAAGCAGAAGGGCGATTTTTCAGAAATAGTTCCACTTAATTTACATGCACAATCGAGTATGTAAAAATAATTACACATTATCAGCAGGAGAGCGAACTCTGAATCTGAATAATGTAGTTTTCTTTCTAGAGAAGTTTATTTCTCCAGATCTAAATATGGGTAAATAAACTTCTCTAGTGAGAAGATTACATTGTTCAGAAATGATTACAGTTACAGCAAACAGTCAATCACACCAACGAGACCACTATTGAATACGTAAATTCTGAATGTTTTTCGTCCTAGTCCGGAAATGCAGTTTAGGAATACTATAACGTTTTTGAAGAACGAACGTTTCCTTTATGAAAATCTGCATGGACTCCAAAGGCAAGAAATCCGAAATTCACCTCGATTTGTTTGTCTATGACATTCAGAGTATTCTCGAGTTGATGCCGTGTTCCTTGACTTTAGGAAGACTTTCGATATAATTCCAAACTTTTGTTTGGTGAACAGAATACGAACCTATCGAGTATCGGGCCAGATTTTTTTTTTTTTGATTCAGGGTTTCCCTGGAGGTAGAGCTCAACGTGTTGGTTTTAACTGGAAGAAATCTACAGACGTAAAGTTAATTTCGGAAATATCCCAAGAGAGTGTTACAGCGCCGTTGTTATCTATCAAGTTTGTGAAACATGCAGTGGACGATATGAAAAGCGCCATGAAGGTTTTTACGGACGATGCTGTTGTCTGAAGGAGGATTGCAACGGCAGAAGGCTGTAGCAGAATAGCAGGAAATCCTAGAGGAGGGTAGACGATTCGTGTAGCGACTGATGGTTGGACCTAAACATAAATAAATGTAGCATATTGCGGATAAATAAACTAAGAAAATAATATTTGTAACCGAACCACAAGGCCTTTCTACCATTACATCACTTCTGTCATTATTTCTGTCTCATAAAAGACATTTCCCAACCCAAATGTTTCTGTATTTGATAATGTACAGTTCTTGTCGGAAAAAGATGAAATTCTATCAAGGAATTATTACCATAAAGTATTTTTTCAATCTATTGCAGAACGCTAACGAACAAGTCATATTACATTCTAAGAAATCTGTTGGCTAGAGATCACTGTATCCAGTAACCACGGTAAAATACCTAGGAGTAACCATCTGGCTCGAGCTGAAGTGGAGTGACCAAGTAAAGTAAACTGCAGGAAAAGTAATGACGGGCTGCGATCCATTGGAAGGATCTTAAGGAAATGTAATTCATCCACAAAAGTCATGGCTTACAAAGCATTTGTAATACCGATACTTGCTGATCAGTTTGGGTGCCTTACTAAGTAGGTTCAAATGGCTCTGAGCACTATGGGACTTAGCTTCTAAGGTCATCAGTCCCCTAGAAATTAGAACTACTTAAACCTAACTAACCTAAGGACATCACACACATCCATGCCCAAGGCAGGATTCGAACCTGCGACCGTAGCGGTCGCTTGGTTCCAGACTGTAGCGCCTAGAACCGCTCGGCCACCCAGGCCGGCCTCACTAAGTAGGATTACTAGAAGGGACAGAGAAGATGCAGCGAAGAACAGTAATTTTCGTCCAGGCGTTCGGTTAGTACGCGCAAGAGCGATTCGGGGAAGCTCAACAAATTTGCTGACTTCCAATAGAAAAAGATAAAATGTTTCAAAAAAAATTAGCGATGTTTGAAGTGTTTACTGGTGGTATTAGGACGTCAAGTGTGTAGTGACGTGTGCTTTGATGACTAAAGTGTTATTGTCGGCTGCTTGTATTAAATATATGCATTACATTAAAAAAATGTTTTACTTTGTTTCTACACCCCCATCTCAGAGTGTCCCACCGGGGTCCCAGCTAGATATATCAGGCCTAAATTTCCTACACATTCATAGCACACCACAGAGGCAAAGAACAAACGCACGTTTGTCGACTGTGCACTGAACGACTGTCCACTAGAGGACTGAAGAATGGTACATCGCATATGTTGTCTGAAGTTGCCAAAAGCTGAAACATTCCGAATTACGCTAGGAAGTACCGAGCAAAACTATGGATTTCGGAGAACAAGAAACAGAAGCAGTACGTTTACACAGGCGGGTGACGATTGACAATGTATTTCACTGTTAGATAAAACAGATGTACGTCTAATCTACAACAATATTTTATTAAGCAAATGAAATAAAAATGACGTAGATAAATAACTCAAAACTAAAATTAATGACGCCTGCTCGACCATTTCTTCCACGGCCAGATGAACACTGAAAAATGCGTAGGTCTAATGCAGGTGTAGGAGTGAATAGAAGTGCTGTGAAGCCCAAAAGAAGTTCAGTATCACAATAAAAGTATGCGCGAGGATGCATGGAAAATTATTAGTAAAGAAATGCAGATGCCAAAAGAAACTGGTTATCCTTTGTCTTTAAGACTGATTCGATTATTCGGTTCGAAATCACGTAATGACATTCGTGTAGAGTTATGACTGAATCTTGCACTGTCTCTATTAGCGTATCACGCATTAATTTGTTTCCACTTTGCAACACGTAAACGGAAACGGCTGTGGTCGGCTATCGAGAAGGCGTGCTTTCCAAATAGCTGCGACTACGATTTATGGCTGAATAAAGCAGTTTTGAAACCACAGTAATTTCCTGTAGCAAAAATTAACACGTAAATCATAAATAAAGCTGTTGAAACGCAAATAATGTGACAAACAACGAAACTGGACAACATTACGTGCAGTACAGTATAGTTGCTTCGGCCCCAGTATAAAATTTGAGGTTTCTGTTTCGTATGATCTTATTTTTAATATATATTGACCATGGCTTCAACATCGAGAAAGAAAAGGTATTGAGAGAAAACCTAAAATAAGTTACAGACAAGGCAGAAAAAAATTAATTTTGAGAAGCGCGGCAAGAAGAGGAGCAATGAAAATGGCATTAATGACAGACCCAGAGAAAAAAAGTCAGTTGGCAGTTGATGGTTGGGAGCTGAAACCAAAGTTTTCAGGTATTCTGCGTATCCAGTTATGCTGGCCACTGATGCGATATACATAGGGATCGTGTCAACCTCTTCAGCATCAACTACAGGCTGAAGATCGCGCATTGAAGCACCGAAACTGGTTGCATCAAAAATAAAGTCATAAGGACGGCTGTAGGCGCTGCATTTTCTCACAAAAAAAGGGGCTGGTGGGGGAAGGGCGCGACGTATCTTCCCACGTGTAAACGGCGCGTAATCACAATCATTCAAGCGACCATGGCACGTGACGGGCAACGCATGTTTTGTTTGATCTGTATTTATTTATTATAGTGTGTTTTTCTCAGCTATACTGTTATCAGGTGTTAAGGTTGCTGTGTAGCAACTGTTAGGCCCTCATAATGCTGACATTTTTCTTTGTTTCTTTCTCATATATTTTTACGCCTCTGTAGGGGCTTAGCAATTTGGTGACCAATTCCAGCACTGCGTTTGCCGTCTGCTTCTCGATTCCGTAGATAATTGGCAGTAAGACACCAGTTTTTGTGAATGATTTCTATTCCCAACTTTTGGAACTATATTGAAATTTATTATGTTTGACGCCACAGAAACCTGCCGCCCTCGGTGGTGGTGTAGTTAACTCTCCACCCCCATCCTCCTCTAGAGCCGGCTCTGAAAAGCAATTAACTAAGCAATAAAGTGTATATAATTGAAAATGTACTTATCTTTTGTAGTCATTCAGCACGATTCCGGTGGTGAAATTCCAATATACACTGAAGCGCCAAAGAAAGTGGTTTAGGCATGCGTATTCAAATACAGAAATACGTAAACAGGCAGAATACGGTGCTGCGATCGGCAACGTCTGTTAAAGACAACAAGTGTCTGGCGTAGTTATTAGATCGGTTAGTGCTGTTACAATGGCCGGTTATCAAGATTTCAGTGGTGTTATAGTCGGCGCACGGGCGATGGGACACAGCATCTCAGAGGTAGTGATGAAGTGGGAATTTTCCCGTACGACCATTTGACGATTGTAGAGTGAATATTAGGAATCCGAAAAAACATCGAATCTTCGACATCGCTGCGGCCCGTATCAGATCCAGCCAGAACGGGATCAACGACGACTGAAGAGAATCGTTCAATGTGACTGAAGTGCAACCCTTTCGCAAATTGCTGCAGATTTCAATGCTGGGCCATAAACAAGAGTCAGCGTGCGAACCATTCGAGTAAACATCATAGATATGGACTTTTGGAGCTGAAGGACCACTCGTGTACCCTTGATAACTGCGCGACACAAAGCTTTACGCCTCGCCTGGGCCCGTCAACGCATGCATTTGACTGTTGATGACTGGAAACATGATGCTTCGTCGGACGAGTCTCGTTTCAAATTGTATCGAGGAGGTGAACGTGTACGGCTATGGAGACAACTTCATAAATCATGGACACTGCATGTCAGTAGGGGACTGTTGAAAGCGGTGGACGTTCTCTAATGGTGTGGGGCGCGCGCAGTTGGAGTTATATGGGACCCCTGATACGTCTAGATACGACTCTGACAGACGATGCGTACGTAAGCATCCTGTCTGATCACCTGTATCCATTGTCCGCGGCTCGTGGTCTTGCTTCTCGCGCACAGGGTCCCGGGTTCGATTCCCGGCGGGGTCAGGGATTTTCTCTGCCTCGAGATGATTAGGTGTTGTGTGTCTTTCATCATTATTTCATCGTCATTCACTCGCAAGTCGCCGTAGTGGCGTTAAAGAACTTGTGGAGCGGCGGCCGAACCGCCCCGGGGTCTCCCGGCCACCAATGCCATACGCTCATTATTACCGGCATCCATTCATGACCATTGTGCATTCCGACGGACTCGGGCAATTCCAACAGGACAGAATTGCTACAGAGCGGCTCCAGGAACACTCTTCTGATTTTAAAAGCTTCCCTGGCCGGTAGACTCGCCAGATATGAACGTTATTGAGCATAGGTGGAAGGCCTTGCAAGTGCTCTTCAGAAGAGATCCCTACACCCTCGTACTCTTACGGATTTATGGACAGTCCTGCAGGATTTATGGTGTCAATTCGCTGGGGCACTAACTTCACACAGTAGTCGAGTCCATGCCACGTCGTGTTGCGGCACTTCTGCGTTCTCGCGGGGGCCCACTCGATATTAGGCAGTATCAGTTTCTTTGGCTCTTCGTTGTAATTCGTTCCCAGATTCTTGACATGCAATTTCGAGTTTGATTTCTGATCACTGATGTTGCAAAAATAATTTTGATCCAATATATTTCTGTCGAAAAGAGTCCTTCTGCTCATGGAAATCAAACATCTTATTTGTTATACAAGAATCAGTCTGTTTTCCAGACTACATCCTCACGCCACGATTTCTAACTCACAACTGACGTAACAAAACTTGCGTCTGCCAAAGGCAGCAAGAAAGTAAAACATAACGAAAAGTAATAGATGCAGCTCAACATAATAACTCAACATAATAACTGGTAATACTCAAATTAAATATTTAATTTTGTAAAACGAATTAGTTAATTCATGTTACGATTTTTTTAATGAAAAATAGAACAATTACGATTCGATTGGAATTTATGATATTACCAAACTTACTTGAATTGACAGAACGACACCCAACACGAGGTACGCAATAGCTCGTCTCTACAAAATATAATGAACTAACGGATACGGCCTCGAAACCTTCTCAAAAATAATAATTGAATAGATTTCAGATTGTTGTCCACGTTTACGACTGCACTGCCCTGACAGGCATCCCTGATAACTTTATAAGACTCTGCGTATGACCTCTCTGTAATTCAGCTGAGTGTATAAAATTCGCACGTAGACGCTGTCCTGGGTGTATCCCATTCACAATCGCCGAGACGCTCCTACAACAGACCAGTATTTCAGTAAGTCGACTACAGTTGCTGCTGGTTCAGCAGTTTCATGCGCCATATGCGATCCCACTCCATCCACTAGAGGATATTGATCCCGTAGGGGAGTTGCAGCAACCTAAAAAATAATTACGTCACTTGTGTCAGTCCTTACCTGTATTTCAGTATTAAGACCGAAAACTAAAAATACGGAACTTTTTTTTTATTAGAATCTTTGACGATTTAAGAATGAAACTGAATTTTAAGAGAGTCTTCAGCACGAAGGATATATTTATTGAGGTGACAGAAGTCATGGGAGACCTCCTAATATCCTGTGTTTCAGTGTCGTATTCCCCTGTATACACACCACACGAAGGCGCGAAAAAGAAGGGATGAAAAAGCATAATTACGCTTTTTTGTTTTGGATCACTTTAAAATTTCGTCGAATTATTTTGAATGGTTCCTAATGGTTCCACCCTGTACACAAAACTAAAACTTGCGGTCACGCTGCACTCCAAAGGGGTGAGTTCATGTTCAGTGATTTTGCAGCCCCATGGATTTCTTAGAAAAACATTGAATCGTCCGGGGTTATCAGCAGTCGCAAAATTTGTGAACAACACCGTCCTACTGTACATTGCACTGCAAACAGTCATTTTCGAGCTCGAAATGTGTGTAAACGAACAGCCCTAGGAAAGAGGTGGTTCCATTTACACCTTTCATGCCACCCCGTGAGGCCTTTCTAGTCCATTCTAAGCGGTGGTGTGTCTGAAAAGTTTTTTCCGGCCATCTGCAAGAAACCGCGTGATTTCAGCGCTAGGCGTCTCTGTTCTGACCTCCATCGCAGAGGCGTCAAAAGAAGAGGTGAAATGTGGGTGAGAGGGGTTATCGTGAGACGAACGAGGGGGCGTAGGCCGGAATAGTGGTGAAATTTGGTGCCAATGTGGCGCCATGAACCCACCTTACAGCTAACTGAACATTTGAGCTCTGGCCTTTTTTCTGCATGTTTCAGCACCTTGCTGTTTGGAATGTAGTCGAGCCAGAGGGTGACGTCGAAGGGTGCTACGCTTTTGCACCGTTACAAGGCTGAGGCGACCTTTAAGCCACATTTAAAACTTTTGCATCGCTATGGGAGGCAATTAAGGGGTTTAAAAAAAGTGACGCTTCAATTACGTTGCACAGTGTACATCTTATTGTTGGTAGAATCATCTTACATGAAATGCGTAGGAAAGGAACTTTCTAAAATGTGTTTTCCATTTAAAATTCATCATTCGCGTGTTAACTGCGTTGTATCGTGTGTAAGTAGGCTGTTTAGGTTTTTTTATTGGTAACGCCACCTCTGTATGAAAATCACTGGCTGTGCTGTGTGCAGTCTGTGGCTGCTTTGCATTGTTGTAATACTCGCCATTGTAGTGTTAGGCAGCTGGCTGTGAACAGCGCGTAGCGTTGCGCAGTTGGAGGTGAGCCGCCAGCAGTGGTGGATGTGGGGAGAGAGATGGCGGAGTTTTGTAATTTGTCATGAACTGCTACATATATTATGACTATTAAGGTAAATACATTGTTTGTTCTCTATTAATATCTTTCATTTGCTAACTATCCCTATCAGTAGTTAGTGCCTTCCGTAGTTTGAATCTTTTATTTAGCTGGCAGTAGTGGCGCTCGCTGTATTGCAGTAGTTCGAGTAATGAAGATTTTTGTGAGGTAAGTGATTTCTGGAAGGGATAGTTTAATGTTAGTCAGGGCCATTCTTTTGTAGGGAATTTTGAATGTCAGATTGCGTTGCGCTAAAAATATTGTATGTCAGTTTAAGCACAGTCCTGTACAAATTGTTCAAAGGGGACGTTTCACGTGACCTGAGGTAGTTTCAGGTTAAGATAAAGAGTAAATATTTAAGATACTCGTGTGCATATATTTCATTGCTCCATAGTCTTTTTATCAGACTTTACAGAACTTTTTGTTCTACATCTTCAACTATACTCTGCAAACCACTGTGAATTGCACGGCAGAAAGTAATTCTCATTAGAACAAGACAAGGGAGATGTGACCAATTCTTGAAGAAGTAGGGCTATCGTAAAAGTGCTCCAAGTGGTTGTTAAGGGGGGGAGCAGACAGTAAAATGTCTTGTAGAGACTAACCACTCCATGTTTTTAAATGTGGGCTGAAAGACTTGCACGAATTGTCAATAAGTATTGCGATCTGGTTGTCAAATTTGAGCACAGACCTGTAAATACATTGTATATATTTAGCAGGGTGTTTCAGAATGACACCGACGTACTTCGGGCGGCTGTAAAAGATATTTTGTGGAATAAAACGAAGATAGAAACCTATGTCCAGAAACGTCATCCAACGGCGCTACAGAGCATCGAAGTTATAGGCGCCGGCGCCAGTATATGTATGTATTATACAGGATGATCACGTGATAATGCTACAAACTTTCAGGGATGATGGAGAAGGACAAATGTATTAATTTGAGGTAAGTGACCCTGATCAGGAAATGAACGAGTAGAAAGTTATAAGCGAAAATGGTTCTGATACCTATGACAGCGGAAGACATGTACCGGTACTATTGTTGCCAAGATTGTGGGAAATTAACTTTCAGAGGTGGTAGTATGGGCCAAAAAAAAGTCTAATAAGCATGGGCTCTAAAATAGTTATTTTACGAGCTATGAGCACTTGCTCGATAGAGGAGACGGGTTTCACAGTAGAGAAGATGAACAAGTGGTCAGAGCTCCTCAGGTAGGGATTTTAGAGCGCTTGTTACTGGACTTTTTTGTTTGTTTTGGACCGTACTTCCACCTCTAAAGTTGCCTACCCTACAATCTTTGCAACAGCAGTGACGGTAAATGTACTCATATTCCACTGTCAGAGGTATCAGAATTATTGTCGCTTATAACTTGCAACTAGTTCATTTCTGGACCAGGGAAGATAACCTCAAATTGATTCATTTATCCTTCTTCACCATCCCTGAAAGTTTGTAACATCATCACAGTATCATCCTGTATATGCATACACTGAAGAGCCAAATAAACTAAGACACCTTCCTAATATCGTATAGCGCCCCCGTGAACATCCAGAACTGCCGCAGCACGGTGTGTCATGGCCTCGACTAATATCTGAAGTAGTGCCGGAGGAAACTAACACCATGAATCCTGCAGGGCTGTCCATAAATCTGTAACAGCACGAGGAGGTGGAGATCTCTTCTGAACAGCACGTTGCAAGGCATCCCAGATATGCTCAATAATGTTCATATCTAGGGAGTTTGGTAGCCAGCGGAAGTGTTTAAACTCAGAAGAGTGTTCCTGGAGCAACTCTGTAGTAATTCTGGACGTGTGGAGTGTCGCATTGTCCTGCTGGAATTGTTCACTCCGTCGGAATGCACAGTGGACATCAGACAGGATGCTTACGTACGTGTCATCTGTCAGAGTAGTATCTAGACTTATCAGGGGTCCCACATCACTCCAACTGCACACGCCCCACACCATTACAGAGCCTCTACCAGCTTCAACAGTGCGTTGCTCACATGCAGCGTCCATGGATTCATGAGGTTGTCTCCACACCCGTACACGTCCACCCGCTCGATACAATTTGAAGCAAAACTCGTCCGACCTAACAACTTGTTTCCAGTCATCAACAGTCCAATGTCGGTGTTGAAGAGCCCTGGTGAGGCGTAAAGCTTTGTGTTGTGCAGTCGTCAAGGGTACAAGAGCACGCCTTTAGCACCGAAAGCCCATGTTTCATTGAATGGTTCGCACGCTGACACTTGTTGATCGGCCCAGCATTGGAATCTAATGCAGTTTGCGGAAGGATTGCACTTCTATGACGTTGGACGACTCTCTCAGTCGTCGTTGGTCCCGTTCTTGCAGGATCTTTTTCCGGCCACAGCAGTGTCGGTCATTTCATGTTTTACTGGATTCCTGATATTCTCTCTACACCCGTGAAAAGGTTGTACGGGAAAAACCCTACTTCATCGCTACCTTGGTGATGTTGTGTCCCATCAGTCGTGCGCCGACTATAACACCACGTTCAAACTTACTTAAATCTGGATGATCTGCCATCGTAGGAGCAGTAACCGACCTAACAATTGCGCCTGACATTTGTTGTCCTATATAGGCGCTGCCGACCGCAGTGCCGTATTCTGTCTGTCAGCATATTTCTGTATCTGAATACGCATGCCTATACCAGTTTCTTTGGCGCTTCAGAGTATATATAAATATAAAGGCGTCGGCACCTATAATTGTTACGGTCTATAGCGTTGCTGGGTAGCGTTTCTGGACACAGATTCCTGTCCTCATTTTGTTCCTGAAGACACTTTCTGCGTCAAATGGTTCAAATGGCTCTGAGCACTATGGGACTTAACATCTGAGGTCATCAGTCCCCTAAAACTTAGAACTAATTAAACCTAACTAACCTAAGGACATCACACACATCCATCGCCGAGGCAGGATTCGAACCTGCGACCGTAGCGGTCACGCAGTTCCAGACTGAAGTGCCTAGAACTGTTCGGCCACTGCGGCCGGCACTTTCTACGTCCCCTCGATCTTTGTCGGTGTAATTTTGAAGCATCCTGTATATAAATTGAACAATGGTATGTGGTAATGATCAAATGAGTTATAACAATCATAATTTCGGTTAAAATTTGGGTGAAGGTTCGGTGTCAAAAGAATGTAGCACCAGACAGCCATGTGCTACGACATCCGCATACACTGTATTTGCTTTTATAGAGTTGTAATAATAGTTGTATTATTTTATTAAAAGTAGCAAAAAAAATACTGAAATTCTTACAGCGGCGTGTTTGCAGTAAATGAGTTTTATGAAAATTTAATGAATTTTTTATGACAGATAACTTTAATTTGCAGTAAACAAACGAACTCAGAGACTGTATGCTTAACTTTGATTTGATTAACTTGTAATTTATTAAAACAGTAACATGTAGACACTGTAGAGTCTTGTACTGTAAGCAAGCAAGGGAGAGGGTGTTGTTGTGGGCGGCCAGTATCCTCTTTCTACCACACAAATGCACACATGGAGTAATGCAGTTCTTTATTTGCATGATCTGGATACTTAACTCTAATAGAGTCCTCTTTTTTGCCACAAGCTCTTCAGTAATAGACAATATCGGTAATCTTGCTATTACAAACTTTAGTCTCGCTGCTAGTCCCGATGTGGTAGCTATGTACTGTCGTAGCCTGTGATGTGATCTGAGCCCACACTGCAACAACTGACAAGTGCCAAACTGGAGTGTGAATGAGTGAGTCAGTGCGGCCCTCCGGTCAGCGGCGACGGTCTAAATACTTGCTACCAAGAGGGCGTTGGTGGCGTGTTGCTTTTCGCTGTGTCTCTGGCCTCTCCCGTGATAGGTGCGCTTGATCCCCCCTCCCCCCCCCCCCCTTTCGCCCCTGAAATGCCGCACCGTTGTTGTGCAGGGAAGTTGCGAACGACAACGAGGAGGGAGGCACGACGCTGGATGTAGAGACGAGCCAGGTGTCGTAATTGTGGAGGATGGCATACTCCTGACCATCCCCGCCATTTGGCTTATGAGGCGACTGGAACATCCTCCGGAAAACTGCTGCCAGGGCACACGTTAAGGCCTGAGGGCGTGTCTTGGGGCGATGATGGGTCCAGATCCACCGTGTCGGAGAGCGGAGACATTGGGGGCGAGGGCGCATTGTCCATCGGCTCCTCCTGGGGTGCCTTGGTGGCACCAGTGGGCGGCTGCGAAGGCCGCACAGTCCCATGAGATCGCGAATCTGGGGGAAGAAAAGCAGCAGAATCACGGGAATGACATGCACGAATTTGCTTCTGGTGGTGGCGCTGCAAACCATCGGAACTTGCAATCAAGTTCCTGGATCACGCCTCTTTCCCAGCGCCCACGGTTGCCATAAACTCTGAAAAGAAAAAGATCACGCGGCGCAAAGCGGTTCTTGTGGACGATTGGTGGCGTCAGAAGCTGTGGTGGGTGTAGGAAGTGGAGCAGCGTCCGATGGCGGTGGCCATCCAGAAGTTCCGCCGGTGATGGTCTGTGTCGTGGGTGGGAGCGATAGGAGGCGAGAAAGAGTTGCAGCGCCTGTTCCCGTGTGTGGGTGTTGCGAAGCTTGGCCATCTGTTGTTTGGAAGTGCGCATGAAGTGTTCTGCTTCTCCTTTGAACTGAGAGTGAAACGGAGCACTTGTTAGATGGCGAATGCCATTTCGTTCACAAAACTATTCAAAATCATGTGAAGGGAACTGTGGTCCGTTGTTCGACACTAGTACTTCTGGCACACCTATGCAAAATATGAAGGACAACGCTTGAATGGTGCTACGTGATGTGGTGTGACCAAATTCCATCACTATTTGTAAGGTCGGAAGTTCTTTTTAGTGACCAATCACAAGCCTTTGCAGTCCTTGTTTCATCCGTCAAAGCCGGTTCCTACAAGCGCTGCAAATGGGAACTCACTAAGAGAGTCAACCACTATGAGCCAACGAGTGTTTCAAAATGGTCCTACAAATTCCATGTGCACTCGTTGCCATAGCGATTGAGTCTTAGGGCAAGCGGAGAATCTCTGCCGGCCAGTGTGGCCGAGCGGTTCTCGGCGCTACAGTCTGGAATCGCGCGACCGCTACGGTCGCAGGTTCGAATCCTGCCTCGGGCATGGATGTGTGTGATGTCCTTAGGTTAGTTAGCTTTAAGTAGTTCTATGTTCTAGGGGACTGATAACCTCAGCAGTTAAGTCCCATAGTGCTCAGAGCCATTTGAACCATTTGAGAATGTCTATGCCGCAGTGGATTGTTTTTCCGCGCATGCGCGACACTGTGATGTAATCTTCAATAAGGCGTCCATGCCCTGCCAAGTACAGTGCCATCGCGCTAACTGTTTACTGCGAACAATTCCCCAATGTCGTTGGTGGAGCAATCGCAACGCATCCTTTTGCAACACTTTGAAAATAAGCAATCGTGACTGTCCACTGTGAATTTGAATTAGAATTACACCTTCCTGAACTGAAAGGTTATGCCGGCGTGCGAAATGTCGGTGCAGAACTGAGTTCTGGATACTGTTCAGTGAGTGAGGCCAAGACCTGCGAATTTAATGCAAAAAAATCTGCGTCTGCTTCCGTGACCTGTGCATTTTTTCTGTAGTGCAAGAGAGAAGATTCCAGCAATTGAGTCCTGCGCATCGGTTTGGCAACAAGACGCAGCAGATGCATCAAAATCAGTTTGCGCCAATCGGAAGGCGAGATAGGGCGTCTGCATTGCCATGTTTTGCCGCAATTCTGTACACAATTTCATACCGATACTGCGAAAGCAACAAAGCCGATCGTTGCAATTTTTGAGCAGTGCGCGTGGGAACCGGCTTTGACGGATTAAACAAGGACTGCAAAGTCTAATGATTGGTCACTAAAAAGAACTTGCAACCATACAAATAGTGATGGAATTTGGTCACACCATACACAATAGCGAGAGTCTCTTTTTTCAATTTGTGTATAATTGCACTGAATTTGAGTGAGCAACTTTGAGGCAAATGCAGTAGGTCTTCCTGGTGCACCAATTTTGTGCAAAAGCACAGCGCCGATTCCGTAGGAAGAAGTGTCGATTTGCAATACTACTGGATTGGCAGGGTCAAAATGCACTAAACATCTGTCACTGAACAAAGCATTTTTGAGTGTCTGAAATGCGTTGTGACACTCTTTGGTCCACACAAGAGGTACATTTTTGCGACGCAAGCTGTGCTATGGAGCTGCGATCTGTGCGGCATGCGGTATGAACCGAATGTAGTATGTCATCTTTCGTAGTACTGACTGCAGTTCAGACACATTGCGAGGAACAGGCATATCACAGATTGCAAGCAAATGGGATTGGAGGGGGTGCACACCTTGACTGTTAATCACATGACCTATGTACTGTAGTTCACTTTGAAAAAAGTCGCATTTTTCGAGACGACACTTGAGTCCCGCTTCTGACAACACTCGGAAAAAGAGTGCGCAAATTGGCAGTGTGTTCCCCTGGTGTATGATCTGAGACGACAATATCGTCAAGGTAGTTTGAACAAATTGGCACTTTTGCCGTCAGCTGTTCTAAGTAACGTTGAAAAATGGCGGGTGCAGAAGCACTGCCGAAGCACTAACGCAAATAATTGAATTGGCCTAAGTGTGTATTTACAA
The DNA here is from genome assembly GCF_021461395.2 of Schistocerca americana. Lineage (NCBI taxonomy): Eukaryota > Metazoa > Arthropoda > Insecta > Orthoptera > Acrididae > Schistocerca > Schistocerca americana. Next base: position 339,885,653 of record NC_060123.1, on the reverse strand, counting down.
CAAACATTTCTGTGATTCTTCATCCAAAGGAATTTGCAAGAAGGCGTCACACAAATCTATCTTAGAAAAGTAACGTCTTGCACCAGTCCTGTCCATGAGTTCCTCAAGGCGAGGTAACGGGTAAGTGTCAACTACTGTCTGTCGGTTGACTGTAGATTTGAAGCCAACACAATTGCGAATGCGACCAGAAGGCTTAGGCAACAAAACGAGAGGATTTTGCCGTTTGACTAGCTTGAATGGGAGCAATTACACCACTATCTTGCGATTCTTTCAATTCACTGGCTACTTCGTCTCTTAAAACAATTGGAACGGGGCGGACCCGGAAAAACTTAGGCTGTGTGTTATCTTTCAGTGCAACACGCGCTACGAAGTTATTAGCTTTTCCCATTCCTGTGGAAAATAGTTCAGGAAATCTTTAAGCATCTTTGTCTTCTGCTGCCAGAGCAGACACTGAAACTACATTGTTTTGGATGCTAAGTCCAAACAAATCAAAGGCACCTAAACCGAATATGTTCTATCTCTTGATCTCAACACAGTAAAATTCACTGTCCTGGTGTGAGATTCATGTCAGGCAAACTACACTGTCCAATTACTGGAATTTCCTGTCCGTTGTAAGCAGTGATGTGCTTGCTAGATTTAGAAAGGGTTGGTGAGCCTAACTGTTCGTACGTGACACGATTAAGCAAAGTTACTGAGGTACCTGTGTCTAACTGAAAGTTCACACGACGGCCAGTAATTCGTAATGAGACAAATAGTTTGTTAGAATCTCGTTGCACAGCACTAGGGCGAGAAGGATGCACAACCTTAATATTACCTTTGTCACAGCCTGTTGTAGGTTTTGAGAACGTAGCGTCCACTGCATGTGCACCAGCCTGTTATTTCTGGGAGCGGGCAAAACTGGCGTTTTTGTGCCGTTGCAAATGAACTGATAGGACATGGCCTTTATTTCCACATGTGTAACACGTTGCGTTACCTGATGAGCGATACTGTTTTTTATGGCAAGCAAAACATCTAGAGCAAGACTTCACTACAAGTCTGTTTACATGTCTACGTGGCTGTGTACGCGCTCGTTGTTGCGGCTGGTTGGGGTGGTCGCGAGCAGGGGCGACTCGACCCGACAAATCGGGGCCTGGTCAAACTTATCGGCCGCTATGGCACCCGAATCATATTGCTCTAAGATTTGCAAGACTTGGAAAAGTGACGGATTAGAGTACTTTCAAATCTTTTCCCGTATTCTTGTACCTGGAACACTGAATGTTATTGCATCGCAGATCATTAGATTACTGTAAAAGTTGTCACAACTACACTTAAATTTACAATTCCTATTCATGCCCGTTTTTTTCTGTGCACCACTGGCGGTACGTCTGTTCCGGCTTTTTCTGGAAGCGAAAGAACTGATATCCAGCTGCAGCTACTTGGACTTGCTGTTCATAATATTGAATTAATGCAGAGATTGCTTGGTCATAGCTGAGTTCGTCGGGAGACGCGGCTGGGCATAGTTTTTGTATTAACCTGAACGCTGGGAACCCCGCAATCGAAAGGAAGTATTACAACAGCACAGTACCTTGAACATGATGAAATTGACAACGTGCTTGGAACTTAGCCAGGTATTCAATCAAAAAATTTGCTCTGAGCATTATGGGACTCAACATCTGAGGTCATCAGTCCCCTAGAACTTAGAACTACTTAAACCTAACTAACCTAAGGACATCACACACATCCATGCCCGAGGCAGGATTCGAACCTGCGACCGTAGCAGTCACGCGGTTCCGGACTGAAGTGCCTAGAACCGCACGGCCACCGCGGCCGGCGGTATTCAATCCACTCCTCTTCTGTGTCCTTAAATTGCCAGAATGAGGTCGGCAGCACTTGTTGAGCTGGTTAGTTGGTCGGTTGTGGTTGTACGGCCGACGCAGTTTGTGCAGCCAGTACTTGTTGTACCATCGTCAGTAAGGCAGCAGTTTGTTAGTTCTGAGACCGAAAAACTTGTGTTAGATCCATCACATTGGCCGTCTGCGGCTGAGGCGCGGAGGCAAGGGGTGAAGGGAGCAGTGTAGCCACGGCTTACACAAATACGTCATAGCAAAAACCAAAGCAAAGCCTCTTAAAAGAGAAATTTGATTAGTTCTGCTGGAGTACATGCAAGAACACGACAGAAAATTTGCAAATAGAAACACTTGAACATGATAAGTTCTGAAAGCTAAAACACAAGAGGAGCAAGAAAAATCTTCGGTCAACTTGATTTTTATCGATCGCCACTGAATTATCGCATCCTTATCGCCACTGTTGAGTCTTGTACCGTAAGGAAGCAAGGTTCAAATGGCTCTGAGCACTATGGGACTCAACTGCTGTGGTCATTAGTCCCCTAGAACTTAGAACTACTTAAACCTAACTAACCTAAGGACACCACAAACATCCATGCCCGAGGCAGGATTCGAACCTGCGACCGTAGCGATCTTGCGGTTCCAGACTGCAGCGCCTTAAGGAAGCAAGGGAGAGGATGTTGTTATGGATGGCCAGAATCTTCTTTCTACAACACAAATGCACACGTGGAGTAAAACGGTTCTTTGTTTACATCAACTGGATACTTAACGTTAATAGGGTACATGTTTCGTGGCACAAGCTCTTCAGAAATGGTCCTCTTACAGACGATATCGGTAATCTCGCTATTACAAACTTTAGTCTTGCTGTTAGTCCTCATCTGGTCGCTATGTACTGTCGTAGCCTGCAACTAACTGACAGACGCCAAAGTGGAGTGTGAATGAGTCAGTGCGGCCCTTCGGTCAGCGGCGGCGGCTTAAATACATACTGTCGAGAGGATGTTGGCAGCGTGTTGCTTGTCAGTGTGTCTTTGGCCTCTCACGTGATAGACGCACTTGATTCAGCGCCTACTATCTATCTTCGTGCTACATCTTTGCCGACCAGTGTGCTGGTGACAGATTACACGCCGGCTGTTGTGGCCGAGCGGTTCTAGGCTCTTCAGTCCGGAACCGCGCTGCTGATACGGTCGCAGGTTCGAATCCTGCCTTGGGCATGGATGTGTGTGATGTCTTTAGGTTAGCAGGGTTTAGGTAGTTCTACGTTCTAGGGGACTGATGACCTCAGATGTTAAGTCCCATAGTGCTTAGAGCCATTTGAACCATTTGAACAGATTACACAGACTCACCACAACTGAGCGACCCTGTGCTCCAGCTCACAGTTTCCAGTCATCATATCATGAATTTAGGTCATGGGTGAGCCGTATCCGGCTCGCAATTGTATGTAGTGCGCGAGTAGCAATGGTGAGGAGTAGCTCAGAGCGCTGTAGGGAAATTGCCATTCTAAACTGTAGCCTACGCTCACATTTTTGTAAATATTAGGTGGGGCTGCTTACGCCCACACTTGCATGATGACCGTTCAAAAAAATCTGCTGTCACCTCTGCTTTCGTTAGTATCTAAAAAGAATTCCACTGAAAATGCAGCGGTTTATTTTCGCCTGGCTTGTTATCCATTTGTAACTTTCAGAAAAGCCTCATGAGTGGCGAATTTTGAGTAAAACCAATACATATCTCTGGTTTACTATGTCAGAATTTGCTTATTTTGCCAAAACACAGAATATACACTGCCTCACCTCACTAACATGTTGTGCAGACACAACTGTGAGAGAATTCTGAAACAGTGGTTGAATAAGTTTATTAAGTGAGGAACTGAGGAAAAGTAAGGTTAGTACCACATGAAAAAGCACATCCTCAGTAAAAAATAAACATGTTATATCTTCACTTATGTTGTTCCAAAACCCACAGCATTTCTCGTTCCAGCAGCTACGGATGGCCCTTAAAAATAACATTCTTTTACCGAAAATATCTATAATTATTGGAATAACACGGTAGATAATGAAGTTTTACATAATATAACCATATGGTAAAATACTCTCCTCTTTGCATGCTATAATTTGCCTCAATCTCATTTCGATATCTGAAACAGTTTATAAAATATGAGGAATGTTATGGGCATTTCACTCTGGCTTTATCGCTTGCGCGGCGCGATCGCAAATGAGTATGCTGCATGAGATCAATTTTCTCGAGATTGCTGACAGTAGATACCTCTACCCAAGTCTACAGTAAATTTCAGTATGTTAGGGAATTTCATACGCAACAACATATTACATTAATATGCACCAAACGCAAAATCATTGCGATCTCCATTTTTCATTGCACACTTTTCCGAAATTCCCGTAGTTCCTTACTTTCACATAAATATCACAATAACTATGAAAATTAACGAAACGATGGGCACACCATCATGAACCTGACATATAAAGCTATGAGTAAAGCAAAAATGATTTTTTTTACCGAATAGTTTCTGTAAAGTACTTTGAGAAATATTGAACGGTGCGCACGTCGATTCTTTCACCGGCGACCTGCCGAAAGGTGGAAAACACTTACCGGCTTCCCTTCCAAATAAATGAATGGGCTAGCCCAGCGCTTTGGACGAAAACTGGTCACTGTACATGGACCACCGTACCCTGCGCGAACTGTACTGTGCGGTCGGCAGAAGAAATTGGGGAGGGAGAGAGAGCGAAGCGTTCGCATTGTACTCCACCCATGACGTACTTTCGGATCTTCGTCATTCTGTTGTTTGCATTATTTTAGTTTGGCTTGTGTGTAATACAATCGATATATGTTAAATTCAAGCGATTTCAGCTTTTAAACTGTTTAAAATGAACAAAGAAATGATGGCTTAATTTATTTGGTGATACATAAACAACTCATGCCTATGCCAGCCATCAAAAGTATTTTTCGGTCAATATTTAGAAAGTGCTTCCTAATAGTGTTTCTGGATATTAACATTAGATTTGTTTAAAAAATTAGAATGATCTACCTGTGACCGAAACTCGCGAAGTTATTCCCTTTTTCGATAACTGGAGTTGCCTGTCTTACTTCGTATTTTATTTTTCTATTCTTTCTCCTATCCACAGTAGTAAAAAAATATGTTCAAATGTGTGTGAATTCCTAAGGGCCCAAACTGCTGAGGTCATCGGTCCCTAGACTTACAAACTACTTGAACTAACTTAAACTGACTTATGCTAAGAACAACACACACAGCCGTGCCCGAGGGAGGACTCGGCCTCCGGCCGGAGAGGCCCCACGATTAGTGACATGGCGCCTCTAATCGCGCGGCCGCTCCTCGCGGCCACAGTAGTAAATAATTCTTGTCCACTGTGGACTTATTGCAACACTGCAACCGTTGAAACTGAAGGTCGTTTATAATGAATCAGCTGCAGCCTGTTGGTTTTATAGGCGCTTATTTTTCCACGGTGACATTTCAAGAGACCTCACTTCCGTCTTCAGATGTTTGCATTTATTTGTGTCGTCAACATTATTTCTTTGTAAAAGGCGTTGCAGAATTTTGCAACGGAAGTTTTTAAGGTAGCTGTTTTGAAACATCGTACATAAAGAAGCAATGATCACGACGCGTAAATAAATGTACACATCTGAAGACAAAGTCAACATAAAATGAATGTACTCTCAAAACACCTGTTTTAAGGCAAATTTTGATGTCGTGACATGTTGAGAAACGAGTGCCATTCATATCGGTGCGTAACACCATAATCATTAACGTTATGGTAGGGAGAGCTATTATCGTTGAGACAACAGGTTTTCAACTATATAGTTGTCTGTCAACGCCATTTTAACCAGACTGTTCCCAAAATAATCGGTTTCTGAAATAATCGATTTTCAGTTTTTTATCCCCATTTTTTACTGTAATGAACGTATAAATCAATTAAAAACTGAAAAATTTTGACTCCCTCACTTTCAGGATACACGGAATAAAACCAACAAATCAATTAAACAAATAAAGGAAAAAAATGGCTCTGAGCACTATGGGACTTAACTGCTGTGGTCATCAGTCCCCTAGAACTTAGAACTACTTAAACCTAACTAACCCAAGGACATCACACACATCCATGCCCTAGGCAGGATTCGAACCTGCGACCGTAGCAGTCCCGCGGTTCCAGACTGTAGCGCCTAGAACCCCTCGGCCACTCCGGCCGGCAATAAAAGAAAACTTTTCTCGAAAAGTGATAAGTGGCTCACTACTACAAAAAATCACTAGTTTTCTATTGATCCTAATTTTTTGAAACTCGGCTCAAATACACACATCAGTTCCCAGAACTCCTGAAGACAGACGTTGACTGTAGATATTGTATCACAGACACAGTCTCTTTGTCTATTCAGAGATGTCTCTAAACCCGCCCAAAGATATAAACAACCAAGCATGAGCAGCGTTTATTAGAGGGATGGGGTCCGACAGCCGATCAGTTCCAGTCATTCCACCAGGAAGGAGGTACACGGCTCGTGTTGTCTGTTGTTCAACCATGCCTAGAAGGTCAATACCGCGGTTCGATCACGTCCGCATTGTTACTTTGTGCCAGGAAGGGCTCTCAACAAGGGAAGTGTCCAGGTGTCTCGGAGTGAATCAAATCGATGTTGTTCGGACATGAAGCAGATACAGAGAGACAGGAACTGTCGATCACGTGCCTCGCTAAGGCCGCCCAAGGGCTACTACTGCAGTGGATGACCGCTACTTATTTTCTTTTTTTGGCTCGGAGGAACCCTGACAGCAACGCCACCATGTTGAATAACGCTTTTCGTGCAGCCACAGGACGTCGTGTTACGACTCAAACTGTGCGAAATGGGCTGCAAGATGCACAACTTCACTCTCGACGTCCATCTTTGCAACCATGCAGTGCGGTACAGATGGGCCCAACAACATGCCGAATGGATCGCTCAGGATTGGTATCACGTTTTCTTCACCAATGAGTGTCGCATATGTTTTCAACCAGACAATCGTAGGAGACGTGTTTGGAGGTAACACGGTCAGGCTGAACGCCTTACAAACACTTTCCAGCGAGTGCAGCAAGGTGGAGGTTCCCAGCTGTTTTGGGGTGGCATTATGTGCGACCGACGTACACCGTTGGTGGTCATGGAAGGCGCCGTAACGGCTGTACGATACGAGAATGTCATCCACCGACCAATAGTGCAACCATATCGGCAGCACATTGGCAAGGCATTCGTCTTCATGGACGACACTTCGCTCCCCATCGTGCACATCTTGTGAATGACTTCCTGCAGGACAACGACATCGCTCGACTAGGGTGGTCAGCATGTTCACCAGCCCTGAACCCTAACGAAATTGCCTGGGATAGATAGAAAAGGGCTGTTTATGGACGGCATGACCCACCAACCACTCTGAGAGATCTACGCCGAATCGCCGTTGAGGAGGGGGACAATCTGTACCAACAATGCCTTCATGAACTTGTGGATAGTATGCCACAACGAATACAGACATGCATCAATGCAAGAGGACGTAATACTGGGTATTAGACGTACCGGGGTGTGTACAGCAATCTGGACAACTACCTCTGAAGGTCTCGCTGTATGGTGGTACAGCATGCAATGTGTGGTTTTCATTGGCAGGAAATGATGTTTATGTTGATCTCTTGGTTCAAATGGCTCTGATCACTATGAGACTTAACATCTGAGCTCATCAGTCCTCTAGAACTTAGAACTACTTAAACCTAACTAACCTAACGACATCACACACATCCATGCCCGAGGCAGGATTCGAAACTGCGACCGCAGCGGGCGAGGTTTCAGACTGAAGCGCCTAGAACCGCTCGGTCACAGTGGCCGGCTGTTGATCTCTATTCCAATTTTCTGTACAGCTTCCGGAACTCTTGGAACCGAGGTGATGCAAAACGTTTTTTGATCTGTGTATAATGTTGTGACCGGGGATCATATCACTAATAACACGAATATTCAGAGTAAAGGGTGAAAACTGAGACTGAACAACTGTTCCCCACGTTAAATTGTCAGTTTCTAAGGGCTACGAGCAGAGGCATGTTTTGTAGACAAAGGCATCAGATCAGCTGCTTTTTGTTTTTATTGTAACAATGAATTATCTGTCATTTAAGTTTTTGCCTTATATTACGTCAAAAGTTTGCTGTAGCTTCACCCGTTTTTAATCTTTTGAAAGCAAAACGAGCGTTGAACTTCACTGATACCGCACTTGGTAAAATACTTCCAACCTAGGGATGATGCCATTCTGTTATGCAACCGATGTTCGACGACAACAGTGAGAAACTACCATAAGGCCAGATGAGGCACGTCTTGCGTATTGCATGTACACGCGTACCATCTAGTAGACCATGCCACATAGTAACAGGTACGTTATTGTCTCGGCAATGCTGTAGCAATCCTTATGCCGTGTTGCTCTTTTCTGTCTTTAGTGTCATTAAATAGCTCTGATCGCTTATCCGATTTTCTATTGTAACGCAATATTTCAAAGCAGTTGGAGTTCTATGAATGATAGTTACTCGTTTTTTAAGAAAGATTTATTTAAAAACGAAAAATTTTAGCACTGCTGCTATGGCTAAGCGTTGTTACGTTTTTTTACCTAGTTATTATAAAAACACCTGTTATAACCGAAAGCAAGCAAATACCGGAAAATACCGGTTGCATGAACTAAAATACCGGTATCGGTTTTAACCGGTCCGTTTTTGCCATCCCTACGTCACAGGCGATATGGTTTTGATTTTATTCATTAGGAGCTCTGCAGTCACGTCACGCGACGAGTTGACCGGCAAGTATGTGGATTAGGCCCATAGATCGCCAAAGATTGCCCATGCCTGATCTAGGTCATAATCTCTACGTAGAATTTATGCAACACAGATTGACCTTGGATAGTCGACTGTAAAGCACGGGGAAAGTTGCTAAAGCGCAGTTTTCTCTGCGCCCCTACAGCTATCGTTATACAGGGCCTTGCACGCAATTTCGCTACTTACGTGCTGCTGTAGTTAGTACGAGTCTGATTTATCCAAAGTGTTATTTACAAGACGCTCATAGCAGGTGGGAATTACACTAATAAAAGTAATTAATACATTCATTTTTATTTATGCATAGTGCCTCAATTTCCTGTGACTTCCCGTTGCGACTGCATTACTGAAATGAGTGACACACACAGTTGCAAAAAAACATGAAATCGATTTCGCATATACCATGACTGGTAATATCTAAAATATTAGCATTACATAATAGAGTTACGAAATTTCTTTAAAAAAGTCCCTCAATCTGTGAAGCTTAAAAGAGAAATTTCAGAAAGACAGAATTGTAGAGACAGGTGACATGTTCCTACTTTCGAATCTACTCGGTATCAATCTACATTTTATGGTATCGACAGCTTTTAGCAGCTGTTATAATAAACGGTAATCCGTGTCGCTTGTTGTTTGACAAGAATAAACTTCCCAAAAGTATGCCGGCATATGAACCCCCTCCACGCTCCAACCATTTGTGCCGCTGACGACAAAGGGAGAGTGAATACAACGAATGGCTTAGAAGTTGACAAAAGATCGCATTTCGGAGAATTTTCGCTTATCGTGGCTGAAAGCGATGTCCTAATGCGTACTAGGTTGGCGATAGCTTCTTGCATATATTTTGGGGCGTCTTTTTGTGTGTGTGGCTGACGTGATAGCGTGATACTATTTGCAAATGGTCCATTAGCCAGATTACTTCGAATAGTCTACATTCTCAACACCGAGTTCTTCGTCTGGAAGCTGCAGATAGCAAACTCATACTGGCCTTTCAGTACAGCAAGTTGCAGCAGTGTTTAAAATAAGTAGTACGGCCCTGCTAAATATTTTCAGGCGAAGATAGGGTCGTTTCCCAAGGCAGGAGAGAGACATACGCATTCACGCCTTGTTTTGTTTGCGAAGATAACTATTTTTAAATGTTCCTAGATCTTGATGACACATTTTTGTGTTTGGCTGTTTAGCACATCTCCCCACTTTTCAGTTGACAAACTCAAAAATACAATTTTGAACAAATTTAACTGTGTCGTCAAGGAACTTACTCTTGTGGTAGTTAAACAGTATACCTCGTAGACAACTCTAGTGTTAGCCTGTGGTAACACCATCTATAACTTTGATTAAAATTTGCAGTCTACATACGAGTATATAGTCTGCAAATCACTACCGGTATCGCATAAGTAGCAGAGATTACTTAGCATTTAAAATATCGCTGTAACTGACTGTAATTAACTCTGTGTCAACCCAATGAAATTTTTTTAAAGAAGTCTAAAGAAATTATCACTGTGAAATCTCAAAATCTGACTACTAATAATCAGTATGGAAAATCAAAAGAATTCAGTCTTAGAAAAGTCCTACGCATAAAGCCTGAGACTAATTATGATGAGCATAGAGATGTTTTCTCCCTGTATTAACAGCACACGCTAATTTACGTCTTCACCAACATCATCTTTCTTTCAAGGATTAGACTGTTGACTGTTCCGAACTCATAAAAAAGACCACTCCCATCTTTTTCTAGGTTTTCCAATATCTCTTTCCCGTTCGGCTTGTAGTTCAGGATCTTCTGAGGAAGTCTGTGCCCTGGCATTCTCATGAGGTGTTATTTTCAATCTTTACGATGTATTTGACTTTCTTCATTCATGCTGAAAATATTTAATTCTGTTCTAACATCTTCGTTTCTAACTATATTTCTTCTTGGGCAGCCCTTCGTCATTCTTAGGAACATCATCTGTGCTGTATGAATTTTATTTTCTTGTTTTTCTCATGAGTTACTAAAGCTTTCGCTTTCGTAGGATAACACAGGAACCGCTTTTATTTTATAGAATTTCATGATGGTTTCTTTTTGTACTTTATGGCCCAATGTTCTGCTAACGGTACCACAGACAGCTTGGAATTTATGTATTTTATTTTCAATAGCGGGTTCAAAATCTAAACTGACAGCAAAGCCTAAATAAGAGATTTAAGACACTTGTTCTAAAACATAGGCATCATTATGTCCAGACCATGAATCCAACAGAAGTAATGAATTATTTTCTGCAGCTGGTAGGAATACGTCTCGAAGAAAATGTTGCAAATTATTCTTTTCCATTTTTCAACGTTTTGATACGTCGATTACTTGTTTTTTGCAACTGAACAATCCATTTTTCAATTTTTGGTCCTAATTTGCCTTGCGAGTCTTGAAGACAGATGCACAGCTGCGGAAACAGTAAACCACTCATACTCCTCACTGGCATTATCGTATATGAATGTGTCATTGCATTCATTGATTGGGCAACCGCCTCCGTCGTTTTTTCACCCCAGAATGATAAAGTGCGGTGCGCACGCAGTTCTTTCACGATACCTGACTCATCATCGTTGTAAACAGCAGTTGCGGGAATAACAGCAAGTTTCGTCTTTCCATCAGCTACGAATATCTCTCTAGCATTGCCTGTCAGTGGCAGCTGCTCTAACATTTACGTGACGTGAACTTGGTAATTTTGACTTCCTATTCAGTACGATTTCTTGAGCCTGCGTAGCCACGTCGACGAAGTCTGGAAATTAGCAATGTTCGTGTCAGATGCAATTCGGAGGGCCCAGTCTTGTAGATCTCCATCCGTAACGGTGCATAGTCTCTCAGGAGCAGTTCTAAATCTTTCGAACAGTTTTTCATTCAGATGGTTTCGGGTTTCCGTTTGGCGCATATTTCTTACTTCATTTAATTCATTCTTCCATTTGTGCAGTTCACGCTCCGATTTTACGAAACGAAAACGCCTTTGCACATTGCGTGTAACTTCCAGCGTTTTTTCCCTCCTTCGTTTAACCAATATTTCACTGCCTTTTCTTTGTCGCTGAAAGCTGTTGCAGTACGTGTTTCTTTAGGGTTGGAAGGTATTCTTCTTCAGAACTGTTACTGGCACGCCTGACGTCGTCCGAACCACGATTCATGGAATCGTTACAGTTATTTCCTATTTCTTCTAATGCATCCACAATTACAAACAATATGTCGATATCATTGGAATGAATGTCAAGAAAATCAACTAACAAATGACACATATGTAAGTCCTCAGGAGAAGTAGACGATTTCGGCTGGAAACCACGTTCTTCATATTTCATCGTTGCTAAATTGGGAACGTTAATTGGATTCCACATTACTGTGAAACTGGATGAAGAAGAAGAAGAAGAAGAAGAAGAAGAAGAAGGAGGAGGAGGAGGAGGAGCAGGCCGCGGTGGTCTAGCGGTTCTAGGCGCTCAGTCCGGAACCGCGGGACTGCTACGGTCGCAGGTTCGAATCCTGTCTCGGGCATGGATGTGTGTGATGTCCATAGGTTAGTTAGGTTTAAGTGGTTCTAAGTTCTAGGGGACTGATGACCACAGGTGTTAAGTCCCATAGTGCTCAGAGCCATTTGACCCATTTTTGAGGAGGAGGAGGTACTATTAGCAGGTATGCCTTACGAAAGCACAGTAAATATTAATTCAGCTTCATCTGTATTGCCAATACTTACCAATACTGAAAAAAGCTACTGATAATTTGTAATACATGTTACTTGAGTGGCTAATTCGAGAGAATAGTAACTGTGTACTGTAGTGTCACAGAAACTATCAACGAACGGTAACCTGAAACGTTCTTTACAAATTACTATCGTGTTGTGTCGTGTTTCCTGTTTACAAATGTACCGCCGACGTCGGCTGTGTGTGTGTCTGTTTGTGTGTGTGTGTACGTGCGGCGGGCGCGCGCACCTAGTTGAGCATGCTACAACCGCAGTAGGGGTGTACATTTCTAACGCCGCATGGCGCGTTACGAATTTTGGCAATGTTTAACTTTTTTCACATACTTGCAGTGCCTCTTAGCAACTAAAATTTTGACAGTGCATTTCTTTCGTTGTCTTCATCCTGTGTAAAAAATTGTAGGATAGATTTCGACATGTCTTATTGGTCCATTCCCTTGTGAGAGTCATTCCACGTCGTATTACTTCATGTTAAGTAAAGCAACATACAGGTACTTGAGGAGCGCAAGCACGACAAAGCCACGTGTACACATGCGAGTCAAGAAAACCGTAGATAGTCAAAGGAGAAATGTTATGTAATTTGTTGGAGAAATCTTTTCTTTGCTTTTATTTTCATTATTTTAAACTGACGGTTACATATTGCTGCGAAGTGAATTTCATTACCAAATGGTGAGAAGCTGCCACCACAGCAGAAGCAACTTTTCTTCCCTTTCTTTACGTTTATTTGTTGTGAATAGCATTCATGCGCAACATTCAAGCCGGCCGCTGTGACCGAGCGGTTCTAGGTGCTTCAGCCCGGAACCGCGCTGCTGCTACGGTCGCAGGTTCGAATCTTGCCTCGGGCATGGATGTGTGTGATGTCCTTAGGTTAGTTAGGTTTACGTAGTTCTAAGTCCAGGGGACTGATGACCTCAGATGTTAAATCCCATAGTGCTTAGAGCCATTTGAACCATTTTCGCAACATTCATTTGGACATTAAAATAAGAAACCCACTACATGAATGTGATACTCTCCTCATATTCTGAGACGCCCAAGCTGGGAGAAAGGATCTTTCAGAGAGTGACGATGAGAGTTCAGAGAAGATAAACTGGGAAACCCAAACTAGGGGAAACCAGAGTGTGGATACATACTTGAAGTAGTCCCTGAGCTTGGATTTCCTTTGCAGCGAAGGCAAATATAGACGGCTGCGGCTACACTTCAAGCGGATATAATACACACTTGATCGACGACCGTCCTCCGTAAGAAGAAGCTTGAAGCTGTGCATCTGCTGCAGCGATTACGATCTTACAATGAAACAATGGGATGAATAATGAATGTCATGTACATCTTTAAAAGTGTAGTTCAGTCGCTGTTGGCCACTCTCGAACGGCTTTCACTTTAATGGTATGAGTTGTAACATTTTTAACGTGGTCAGACTCTGTAATATCGTTGGTGTGAATTAACCAAGTATTAAAAAAAAGAAGAAAAAAGAGCGATCGCTGTGGTGCATTGCAAAGTGGACAAGCTGGGTTCAAAACTCTCTTCTGCCTCTTTTCTAAATTTTTTTCCCCAACGTTATGAACTGTCCGTCCGGTCATTGAAATTTATGTTCACTTTCTGCAGTCTTGGCAGTTGTCAGACTGTGCGTTGGTTACAGAATATGAGTCATCTGGAAACCACATATTACCGTCGCAAGTAGATTGATGAATAGTAAGAGCGGGAGAGATAACACATAGACGTCTCACAGAAATGAAAATAACAAATAAACGGGTTTTAACTATGAATTCAAGAGTCAAAACTTCCAAAACGAAACGCAACTTCAAAAACGTTAAAAACGTGTTTTGACAGAGCACTGAGAAACACTGTGATTGTGAAACTGTTGCGTTAATTTGTTGCAAATTACGCGACAAACTATTATGTTTTAATCATTTCCTTGGGAGTGATCACATTCACAGTCATACGAACACCTAAATCGGACAATGAGGCATATCTGACTCACTCAACGCCGGCCGGGGTGGCAGAGTGGTTCTAGGCGCTACAGTCTGGAACCGCGCGACCTCTACGGTCGCAGGTTCGAATCCTTCCTCGGGCATGGATGTGTTTGATGTCCTTAGGTTATTTAGGTTTAAGTAGTTCTAAGTTCTAGGGGACTGATGACCTCAGAAGTTAAATCCCATAGTGCTCAGAGCCATTTGAACCATTTTTGACTCTCTCACCAGGCGTACAAATTAGGTGCATCGATAGAAGATTCCAATCATACGACACACGTACTGTTACTAATACCGTTTATGACACACCAGACGTATTTTCCGGTGGAAGATTCGTTTGACTTGTCACCTTGTCATTAAAGGTTTGCGGTTCCCATCCGAAAGCCACTTCCTTCTGGCTGCTAATAGAGTAGTTGTGCAGGATCAGCTTTCATTATAGGTCCCTTCCTTTGACCTCGCTGTTACAAACGGGCATTACACCAAGACACAGGTACAAATTTGAATACAGCGAACAGCGGGAAAAAAATAATGACACGGCGGAGCTTTGAGTCTACATCTACATCTACATGACTACTCTGCAATTCACATTTAAGTGCCTGGCAGAGGGTTCATCGAACCACAATCATACTATCTCTCTACCATTCCACTCCCGAACAGCGCGCGGGAAAAACGAACACCTAAACCTTTCTGTTCGAGCTCTGATTTCTCTTATTTTATTTTGATGATCATTCCTACCTAAGTAGGTTGGGCTCAACAAAATATTTTCGCATTCGGAAGAGAAAGTTGGTGACTGAAATTTCGTAAATAGATCTCGCCGCGATGAAAAACGTCTTTGCTGTAATGACTTCCATCCCAATTCGCGTATCATATTTGCCACACTCTCCCACCTACTACGTGATAATACAAAACGAGCTGCCCTTTTTTGCACCCTTTCGATGTCCTCCGTCAACCCCACCTGGTAAGGATCCCACACCGCGCAGCAATATTCTAACAGAGGACGAACGAGTGTAGTGTAAGCTATCTCTTTAGTGGACATGTTGCATCTTCTAA
The DNA here is from genome assembly GCF_021461395.2 of Schistocerca americana. Classification (NCBI taxonomy): domain Eukaryota; kingdom Metazoa; phylum Arthropoda; class Insecta; order Orthoptera; family Acrididae; genus Schistocerca; species Schistocerca americana. Next base: position 339,870,306 of record NC_060123.1, on the reverse strand, counting down.
GTGTCCTACCAATGAAACGCAACCTTTGGCTCGCCTTACCCACAATATTATCTATGTGTCTCGTCTGCTTGACAGTCCTACACTGTGACCACTCTATCACGACGCCATCGCTGTTGTAAAATGCTCTAAGTTGCAGTTCTGTAGTTGGACCATTCACTGTTTCTACTTTTCTCTTTTTCCACAGTTCAGTATACCGTCTTCCTGTTTTCACGCTTGATCTGTGTTCAGTTTTTGACGGGTTGTCCACAGGGCGCTCTTCCCACTGAATCTGAGGGGGTGCGGTGGGGAGTTCCCCTTGCTACATCGCCCGGAAACCGTCCTTGTGCAAGTACGGCTTTCTCGATGAAAATTGGATAATAGTTGTCCAACACTTAAGTTTAAAAAAACGCAAAAAGATAATAGCATTACCCTAAGGAAATATGACCGTGATTGGTGGTTTTTACTACACACCCATTCTGCGTCGGTCCACGTGGGACGTCGTAATGACGACTCTGTATTCCTTGAAATAAAACCATTATGTGTCTTTTAAACATTAATCAGAATGCGCTAGGGAATGAGGAGTACAGTTTCCGAGCGTGACGTTATAGACCTTGAATAAAACCGATTCGTTGTATGTGTCTGTTAAGAAGTATTGACGTATCACAAGAATTCACACAGAAAACATGGCGTTATAGATCATGAATAAAACCGACTCGTTATTTTGTGAATTTAGAGAATTGATACATCGCACAGTGTGCTCTTTAGTGAAATATCTCCGCGTTCGTTTCACGGATTGAGTGTGATAGAATGAGCGTTTTTCCGTGTCCGTGCGTTGCGATGTGCGAAGAGTTTAATTCACCATGTCTCCGGGAACGATACGTTAGAATTAACGTTTTACTTATCACGTGGAAAAAAATCAAACTGTGAGCATGAAACTTCAGTGTCTCATGTCTCCTTATGAATAATTTGTCAGAGATCTTACACGTTCTGGTATGATTTTTTTTTTTTTAGTAATTTAATTGAAAGCTTTGTTGCTTTGGTAAAAATAAAAATGGTTCTTTTTGTCGTGACAGAATAAATTACTCTTAATCACACCAGATTCGTCGGAGAACAGCAGCAACCTGTGTAATTGATCCAGCTTTAAGAAATTCTATTACCTTTTAGCGGAAAATTCGTGCGATACTCTCCGACGTTAGAAAAGTCGTGGTGTTCCGTTCGGAGCAGGAGGCGGCTGTCTTTTCTCATTCGCGATATCGGAAATTACTAAAAAATGAACAGAAATTTTTTTTCGGAGGAAGATCGCGCGGAGAAAACAGACAGAAGTTACATTAAAGAAACCTAAGGGACCATCTAATTGGATTTGTACGAACATATAAACGGAACTGAAAGAACTTGGAATAAATACTATAACGATGTCGTCACGACAGCCTTCTGTTCCGACAGAACACACGCTGGATCATAAGCTGCATAAATCTTTTAAACAGAAAATATTATCACAAGTATAATTAATGAAAATAAGGTTGAGAGATTTTCTTTGAAATTAAATAAACTTCAAGGCTTCAAGTATTATATTATGAAACGGAAACTTACATTAACATGCCCACCCATTGTGGCGGTGGAGCGAATTTTCATGATACACATTCTCGCTTGTTTGTGGCTACATATATTTTTAATCACTTAAACTCTTAAATTTACAATAAAATGATTATATCAGTATGGAGCACAATACTTTGGCGTCCGACTCGCAACACATTCACAGAAGAACAACTAGAGAGCGGCGCGGCTCCCTGCAGAAGTAAAAATTGGCAATTGTTATTTTGAAACATAGGTGCATCTTTTTTTACTGATCGATAGCAGCGTATAACAGTTTATAGCTATCGTGATATTTTGGGCTTTTCAGGAGCGCGGCAAAGATATCTGGTTACAACATTCATTGGTATATGTTAAAAGTTCGCACATACTGGCGCGAATACAGAAAAAAAAACTTTTACATGTTAAAAATCGCAGTGATAAAGGCTGTAATGTCACAACGTGCGGCTTGTTTTGGGTGACGTGCCGCGTTATATGGTGGTAATAAATTGCCATACAAGCGAGGGTTGTCATTCGAGATGGACTGCACCAGGCCCATCTCGCAGTATTTGTTTATTTCTTTTACTTGGCTCATATGAAGATTTGTCCCTCACGCTGCAGGAGATGGCGCTTGATCGCGCATCCTTGATGAGCCTAGATGTTATTTAATTATACATATTCTGTTGCTTTATATCTATTTATAAGAAAAACTAATATGTTGACGAATTACAGTGAAAGCACGCTTATTTCAAAGTTTTAAATGACATATTTTTACATATTTTGAAGTTAAAGTGTCACCCTAGCTTGTATAGGTGCATGTATGTGTCACTGAACCATCAGGTGATCGGTTCAGCCTTAATACTACAAATGGTAAGATGTTTGAAACAAGTACAGGCCCGTGCTGGGTACTAGAAGGTGTAATACTTGTTTCACACTATACTACGTAATTTTAAATATTTTAATATTACGGCGAAATTGTGATACATTTTCGTATGGGCTTGGCTGGGATATTATAAGGTATAATACACATTTCACACTACACTACATAATTGTACATATTTTAGTATCATTGTGGAATTATTGCACATTTTCGTAAGTCCCATACACTTTCGTTACATAGCAAGAAACGAAAAAGAAATTAAGTTTTATTATTGTGTTTCTCATACTGTTGTCAATCCCATTGCACTCAAAGCTATAATGTACAAGTTCGATGGGATTATTAATGACCCGTTTTACATGCTTTACTTTCTTGTTCTCAAATGCCTCACAATGTATAACAGTTCGCTGCATTTAGGCTAACCACGGCACTAGTTGCTTCTTCGTTCTCATCGAAGCTGAAAACATGGACTTCTATTGACAGTGGTTGAACCATTGATGGTGAAGTAGTCCTCTGCCAAACTTGTGATAAACTTATGGGACGTGCGATGAAACCTCAACTTGAACAACATTTACAAAACAACCTATTTATTAAGAATAAAGAACGGATGTTTCAAAGAAACTTGTTCTACTTACGCAGTTACAGCGTAAATAAATGTCCTGTGACTAGGGCATCCCGTCGGGCTGACAGTTCGTCGGGTGCAAGTCTTTCGATTTGACGCCACTTCGTCGACTTGCGCGTTGATGGGGATGAAATGGTGATGATTAGGACAACACAACACCCAGTCCCTGAGCGGAAAAAATCTCCGACCCAGCCAGGAATCGAACCCGGGCCATTAGGATTGACATTCTGTCGCGCTGACCACTCAGCTACCGTGGGCGGACAGTTACAGGGTGAGCCTATGTCATCTAATGTGAATTTCACAAAGAAAAGTGTTTTATATTGTACACCGGAATGAACTTCAGATAGCTGAATTTAAACATTTCTAACAGAATTACGGCAACCGCAAAATTCCCGTGTGTCCACTCCCGGGAAGAATTACCTGGATTCTTTCTACGCTGACATATCCGAAAAAATCAGGGTTGTCATTGGCAGATCACCTATATGGATTTCTGCCGATGCGAAGAAGGAGGCTGTAGGGTGTTTCACCGTTAATCTAATTATGGCAAGTTGGCCTCCGAGGCAACAAATAGTTCAGCAGTTGCTAGGTTCATTAACGATGGACTTAAGATACGATGGCCAGGTAGCGTAAAAGAAGAGAGGGTCGCACTGATGTACACGGATGCAGCTCCATACATGTTGAAAACTGGGAAATTGATTAAGGTGTTTTATCCAAATTTAGTGCAGTCTTAGTGCATGTAACATGTACAGCTCATGCGCTGCTACGAGTGGCAGAGACATTTACTACATCAGTTACTAGAAGTAAATACACTGACATCACCAACGAAGATAGTTTTCTTGAAATCTCCTTATCCTGTACAATGCTACAAGCAGCAGCTACCTGATGTACCTTTGCCTCCGGATCCAGTGATAACAAGGCGGGCATGAAGTTATGGTTTTCTACAGTAAGCACTTCCAAGCTGTGAAGTGAGTGATGGAAAACTTTCCTTCTGATACTGCAGTGTCTGTGAGTGAATCCTCGTCAGCATTCAACGGTTCCGAAGTGTTCAGCTCAGTTTCATACATTGCAAGTCACTCTAGTTGGCTTAGACAATATAAAGAAACTGGAACTTCAAGTATGCCTCTCCAGGAGGCTGTGCGAATAATGGAAGATGAAGTTCAGAAGGTCAATGCTGTACCGTGTGAAGTGGGTGGTGTAGTTTCCAGTAAATTGCAGTCTGTGCTGAATAAGAACCCTAGACGCTCAAATCTTGGTATCTTGCCTCGATTATTTAATGGTGAAATGGTAGAAACCACTGAGAATATTATTCCTACCACAGTCCCTCTGTATAAATATGTATAGTGGACGATCTTTCTCTGTTTATAAAGACATACTCGCATTGTCAGACAGAAGACTGTGCTTGTCAAAAGAAAATTTGGAAAAGTATATTATAATTTATTGTGCAACCCGTTCCAGTGTAAATTAAATTCTTGAATAGGAGACGCTTGTACTTTCTAGCAGAAGTGAAATGATTAAGAATTAACTTATCGCTCAGACAGGCACATCGTTTTTCAGTGTGTTCAGAGGACATCCACCTGGGAGTCGAATAGGGAGTTTGAACATCCGCCTGTGGAGCGAATATCGCTTTTTTCTGATATATATTATGCCGCTGTTGAATAATGGGATTCAACTGAAAATTTAAAATGAACGAGGGAATGTTGAAATTCGAAGATTTTTAATTTTTTATTCAGTTTCAGAAAGAAAATTCTTCAGTCTCAGACAAAGTTTTGTCACTTTTGTACAATATTTTATTTATACAGAAATAACGAACAGTCACTTCGATAGTCCTGAGATAAACGAACAGAGATATGTGGAACACGTGGTGAGTCTGGAGAGTCGCATTCCGTGTTTATCGCAACCGGCACATTATCATTAGAATTGAGATTGCTCCCTTTTTGGCTTGGGTGATGCTAATCGGCTTTAGTAGTAATACTTGCGTTTCTTCATACAAAATATTCTAATCCAGTTAATTTTCGGATATGCCTGAGCCTGTGCCGTCTTCTATCGTTAACAGGTCGTTTTCGTCAGGAACATATGAATCACGAGACTTAACTTCAGAGCACATCTCCTGCGTCATTTGCATAATTCGTCCGCTTCTGCAAGACACATTTGCAGGTATTTTTCCAGCCATTGCACTCTAAAAAGACAGCCTGAGCCACGAACCAATATATGCTAGGAATCACTTGCTGAATGTAATTACAGAAGAGAGTTATAAAAAAGAGTAGCTACCTATCTATAAAAACTAGCAAATAACCAAGAAACAATGGTAGGATGAATGAGTCAGAATAAATCAAATCAAAATTGGTACTGTATGAAGTTCATACTTATGTGCTGAAAATATTTTGAACTAGTGAAATTGTAGTTTATAAAGAAGGAGAACCATAATAAACAAACTGAAAACACGCTTAAATATTAGTAGTTGTTAGTTGTGATTTAATGAACAAAGTTATTCACTGCAAGCTCACTAAAGCGTAAATTAAAATGGATGTAGTCAGGTAACTAAAAGTGTCGTGTAAAAGAATTGAAACAGTACGTTGGATTATACGCCTGTGAGGCATAATAGTACGAGTTCAGCAACATCAATCTAATAGAGTGAACATTTACTCTTAGCTGGAATATCCGCTTGTAACGCGGCGTGGGCCTGGAATGGAAGCAAGTTTTGCTGGGTAAATCGGCAAGAGGAGGCACATGACTTTCACTGTAATACGACATGATGAGACTCCTGTAGCCAGTCAGAAGAGTAGGGCGGTTTTTAGTGCCTCTCAGATGGAAAGGCTTGTCAGACGGAGGTTCCGTTATAAGCGTTAAGTTTTCTAGCAAAAAACTAATATTTTGGATTTTACATATAATTGCTTCATTACATATCTATTTATATAATCCACCAATTTTGGTTACATACTTATGTACGTATTACTTCATTTGGTGTTACATAAAATCCTCGCTGTAATTATAGCCCTGGTTGTACAAAAGTGCATTTTTACTCCTCAGGAAACGTTAGACTTCGAAAATCACTTCGTTGGCTTTGTGTAAAACGCCGTGTTTTCTTGATCTGAGGAAACAAGGAGAAGTCACGCTTTGAGTACGGGAGAGAGACAAAATCTGAAAATCTATAAAAGCACAAAGTGTGACAGTGCCTTCTTCAGAATGAGCTGGAGCGTTTGTCGTGGAGCGAGAGTATCCCTCGGAGGACAAGATTCCCGCGACGCTCCACCTTGACAGCCTCCGTACCCACATCAGAAGATTGCAGTAGTAGGCTCCTGTGACGGTTTGGCCCGTATAGCACAATCTGTCAGCACCACACCGCGACGGTCCCAAAAACGCTCAACTTTATCTTGCCCGACGTTGGGTGGATCTTCGCCTCCTTTTGTGGCAGTGAATCCATATGTTTCCACTGTTTGCTTCACTCCTTTATCTCGATCTGTAGTGATACAACCAGCCCTCTCCATGCTGACTGACCAGCTAAGAAAATCATCTGACCCGGACCGACACAGCCTCAACGCTTCTGATGCTTAGTCGATTCGGCCGGATTTTTGAATTAGTGGCAGAAACGAGTGAACAACGAGCTTTATAATGTTAAAATTAACGTGAAAGACGTTTGCAAACTGCTCCATGAACAATACAACAGAGCGTCAACACCGCGACCAGAGTGAAGCAAATAGAACAAGCCTCCGCCATGTTTTCGAAATTCACAAGAAAGGGGCGTGGCAAATGACAGCACCTAAGGAAATTACGAAATTGTAACTGTTAGCCTTTATTAACAAGAAATTATCTCCAAGTATATCACACTAACACTTCGTATAAACAGTCTCATGACAGTGTCAGTAGTTTTCATTTGCATACTGTAACCTCAAATGGTCACTAACAGAGTGTTTACAAGTGAAAGATACGGCCCGTAAAATTTAGTTTAGGATCCATATTCGAGTGTCTTAGTAAACCCTTTTCAACAGAAAACTTTCCAAGAATACCAATCATTTCAGAAACGAACATTCTACTGAAATATTACGTTAATTTCGATTGTATGCATCATTCATTTCACATTCAAAGAAAAAACTGTGTTGCACTAAGGAAGGAGACACCACCCCACAAAGCAGGTATGTTACAATGTAAGCCACGCAGACAGTCGAATATGCAATGGAGTTTTTGGCCGATCGTAAGTTTATTAAAATAATAGCCTATACCCTATCCTTCTTACTAATCAGACTGCTCTGCTTACAAATAGGGCCAGATTCTTCAAAGTTATATAGTAGACCTTCTTACATTATCGTAATTTATTTATGATATGCAGGGTGATTTCTTCCACCGTGTACAAACCCTAGCGATTGATTGATGAGAAGATGTGAAACAAAATAGTCTAACGAATTTATGTCCGGAAATGCATTGTTTCCGTGCTAGAGCCCATTTATTCAATCATACATTGTTACAGAGACGGGGGTCTAATACGCGCTGTACCACGCAGCCACAGTTACAGTATGTGTTGAAAACGGTTTGCATTTGCCTCAACACATGCGCGTGCGCGCCGTAGCATGTTCTGTCTCAGACGTCCATATCAGCCAGGCTGCATCCGAACAGTGTCAAAGGCAGCATCAATACACTGTTCTGGTGTCTCTTATCTGGAAGGGGCTCTGCATACACGATACTCTTGAGATGGCTCCATAACCAGAAATCGCACGGTTTGAGATCCGGTGTACTGTAGAGCAAGACAGAGATTGGAATACATCGAGCAAATAATTGAGGACGTAGGTTACAAATGCTACATTGAGATGAAATGGTTGGAACAAGAGGAATTCATGGCGGGCCGCATGAAACCAGTCAGGGAACTGGTGACTCAAAAAACGTTACTTGGTTGACGGTTTCCCTTGTAACGTGTTATCAAAGTATCTTACAACAGATTAGACGTAGTTTTTGTTCCATAGATGCATAGAACTTGTTATGTAACAAGAATGGGTATAGAGGTTTTTTAATGAAATGGAGTTATGCTTATGTAGCTGCCACAGATCCGAAGGGAAACGGTCCTCGTGGACATATTTTCATTTAAGAGGTAACAAAGAGCTTTTCACAAAACATGTAAATTTACAAAACAATGAGGCACATTTTACAATTCTTAGTCTATTGAAATCACACGTCACAAAACGGAAAGTCAGTTTAAAACAATTGTTTACACTGACCACATTACTGCACTGAAGATGTGCAGAAATCAGATTTCGCGTGAAGCTCAAGTTACTTGATATTATTACAAATATATACATATGAATCGGCTCTACTAAGAGAATCTTAAATGGAGTAAAAATGGCTCGTCACCAAAAAATCTTCTAGGTTCGTATGAAACTCAATTTTACTAGTAGTTAAATTTTTTATGGCTGCTGGCAAGTTATTGAAAATGTGTGTTCCTGAAAGTATGTGACTTTAAATCTTTATTCTTATTTCTGATATTGAATCTGTAAACTGAGCTGTTGATTTGAGCCGGCCGCTGAGGCCGAGCGGTTCTTTTCAGTCCGGAACCGCTCTGTTGCGACGGCCGCAGGTTCGAATCCTGCCTCGGGCATGGATGTGTGTGACGTCCTTAGGTTAGTTAGGTTTAAGTTGTTCTAAGTCTAGTGGACTGATGACCTCCAATGTTAAGTCCCATAGTGCTCAGAGCCATTTGAACCATTTTTTGTTGATTTGAAAAAGAGAGATATTGTTTATCACAAATTTCACTAATGAATAAGCATATTTGGAAACAGTAGGTAGTGTTTACAGTTCCTTGAACAGACATCTGCCGGATGTTATTGAGTTCATACCACAAATAACACGTATTACACGCTTTTGAAGTTGGAGAACATTACCTTGACTGTACGAGTTAACCGGAAAATTGTACCATTATGGAGCGGAAATATGCGAAACATGCTAATTTTCTTTAATTTTTATATCATCTTCATCTGACAACATCCGAATTGTTAAATAAAGATCTCTCAAACCGCTTCTGCAGTTCCGGGTTATGCTGCCCCCAAATAAATTTACTATGAATCTGCAAGTCACAGAATTTAACACTTCCACCTCTTCTGTCTGCTTGTCGTCTTATTTTAAACATAATGGGATGGGGAACCTCTTACAACTTGTGAACTGCGTATATTGTGTCTTTTCAAAATTCAGTGATGAAGAATCCGCTAGGAACCATTTATTAATGCCCATGAAAATTTCATTATCCGACTTTTCTAAAATTATATTTGATTTACTGTTTTTTGAATTGCTGGTATCATTTGAAAACAAAACTAAGTAGGTTGCAATGAGAATCGCAACGTAGTCATTTTCCACATTTTTTGAGGTTAATCAGCGATCGTCTCGCTTCTCTACAAAATAAAGTGTGTACCTTGAACATGATTTAAACCTGTTTTTGTTGTAGAGCTTCTAAAGAACACTGGTTAGTTAACGTGATCAATGGCGAAGTTCCCTTCATTCTGAATGTTTCCGGTGTCGTGAGCATAGATAGTTTACCGCTTTTCCGCGTTGTGCGCTTGGACGTTGGTGTAAATAATGTACGTCAGCGGAAATTGCTATGAGGTAATCAGCCTGTCTATCTACCCGATGTACTCTTTCTACCTTTAAATGCCAGGGGGAAACTTCCATCTTTCTGACGTTCCACAGATGAGCGGTACCAGTAATACTGTTATTTTTATCCTTGACTTGTGTTTAACCGGGTCATATCTTGCACGACTGTCTAGAAATGCGGTATAAGAAATTATGTTATATTCTTAATGGTTGAATAAAATACACCGTTAGACAAAAATAAGTCGCACTACGAAAGAATAAATCGAAACGGAAGGAAATCAGTAGATGTGATGTACACTTGCAGAGAAACAAATGATTACAGTTTGAGAATATTGTGGGACTGTAAGGGTACCGCCGTTGACAACCAAAGGGGTCCTGCTATGAAAACAAATGGCACCCCAGACCATTATTCCGGGTTGCCGGGTCATGTGACAGGCGACAAATGGTTCAAATGGCTCTGAGCACTATGGGACTCAACATCTGAGGTCATCAGTCCCCTAGAACTTAGACCTACTTAAACCTAACTAACCTAAGGACATCACACACATCCATGCCCGAGGCAGGATTCGAACCTACGACCGTAGCGGTCGTGCGGTTCCAGACTGTAGCGCCTAGAACCGCTCGGCCACCCCGGCCGGCTGACGGGCGACAGTCAGGTTGTTATCCCATCGTTGTCCGAGCCCTCTCCAGACACGTCTTCACTGGTCATCGGGGATCAGATCGAAGCAAACCCGTCACTGAAGACGATTCTAGTCCAGTCAATGAGGTTCCAGCCGAAGATGTGTCTGGAGACGCCCAGGACAGTGGTGGGATACCAATATGACAGTCGCTCGTCATATTGCCCAACAGCCACGTGTGATGGTCTGAGGTGCCATTTCTTTTCATAGCAAGACGCTTTGGTAGTCATGTGTGGCACCCTTGCAGCACAGCGGTACCGGGACGATATTCTAGGCCCAGTTTTGTTACCCTCCATAGCAAGCCATCCTGGATTTACATTTCAGCAACAAAATGCCCGTCCACAAACGCCGAAAGTTTTTGCTGCTTGCCTTCGTGCTTGCAAAACCCTACTTTGGCCAGCAAGGTGGCCGGATCTCTCCCCAAATCAGAACTTTTAGACCATGTGGGCAGGGAATTCCAATCAGGTCGGCATTTTGACGATCTGACGCTCCAGTTGGACAGAATTTGGCACGATATCAATCAGGAGAACATCCAACAACTCCATCAATCAATGCCAAGCCGAATAACTACTTCCGTCAGCACCAGAGGTGGACCAACGCATTACTGACATGCTCATTTTGTTGACCTCTTTCGCTTGAATAAGTGATCCAATATTTCTGAGTTTATAATCATTCGTTTGTCTGTGCATGTACATCACATCTCACATCTCCCCATTGCTGCCCCATTCGCGGAATTCTTCGTGCTATTCTTTTTTTTTCGTCTTAAAGTGTAACATATGATATCGGCCGCAGGTGGGCACTGAAATGAACTCGAACCTGGATTTCCAGTTTTACGCAAGCGGTGGCCTTAACGGTTTCACCTATCCGAGCACGTTCTCCGTCCGACCCCAATACAGTTTGATTCAGCGAGCAATGAGTATGGTGGACAGGTGGTGCCACTTAAGTAGTATGCGACAAGTTGGGAATTTGGGTCGGACGGAAAGCTTGCTCAGATAGTCAACAGGTTAAGGCGGCCGCTCGCGTTAAGCGTGAAATCCGTCTTCGAGTCCCGGTCTGGCATGAGTTTTCACTTGTCACCATCGAATTCATATCAACGCCCACTTGCGGCCGATGGCAGGATTTATCTTATTTCATCACTAAAAATATGACTAAATTTCTGATACCGCGTTTATAGACATTCGGGCTACACAGAAGTCTCGGTTAAGAATAACGATATTACTAACACCGCTCAACTGCCAAACATCAGCAAGAAGGTTTCACAGAATCATGAAACGTAAGAAAGTCGATCGGCTAGTTCGATAGGTGGATTGCCTCATAGCAATTTCCGCTGCTGTACACTATAAGTACGAACCCCTAAGCGCACATCGCGGAAGTAAGATAAACTACACTACTGGCCATTAAAATTGCTACACCAAGAAGACATGCAGATGATAAACGGTTATTCATTGGACAAATATATTACACTAGAACTGACATGTGATTATATTTTCACGCAAATTGGGTGCATAGATCCTGAGAAATCAGTACCCAGAACAACCACCTCTGGCCGTAATAACGGCATTGATACGCCTGGGCATTGGGTCAAACTGAGTTTGGATGGCGCGTACAGGTACAGCTGCCCATGCATCTTCAACACGATACCACAGTTCATCAAGAGTAGTGACTGGCGTATTGTGACGAGGCAGTTGCTCGGCCACCATTGACCAGACGTTTTCAGTTGGTGAGAGATCTGGAGAATGTGCTGACCAGGGCAGCAGTCGAACCTTTTCTGTATCCAGAAAGGCCCGTACAGGACCTGCAACATGCCGTCGTGCATTATCCTGCTGAAATGTAGGGTTTCGCAGAGACCGAATGAAGGGTAGAGCCACGAGTCGTAACACATCTGAAATGTAACGTCCACTGTTCAAAGTGCCGTCAGTGCGAACAAGAGTTGACCGAGACGTGTAACCAATGGCACCCCATACCATCACGCCGGGTGATACGCCAGTATGGCGATGACGAATACACGCTTCCAACGTGCATTCACCGCGATGTCGCCAAACACGGATGCGACCATAATGATGCTGTAAACAGAACCTGGATTCATCCGAAAAAATGACGTTTTACCATTCGTGCGACCAGGTTCGTCGTTGAGTACACCATCGGAGGCGCTCCTGTCTGTGATGCAGCGTCAAGGATAACCGCAGCCACGGTCTCCGAGCTGTTAGTCCATGCTGCTGCAAACGTCATCGAACTGTTCGTGCAGATGGTTGTTGTCTTGCAAAGGTCCCTATCTGTTGACTCAGGGATCGAGACGTGGCTGCACGATCCGTTACAGCCAAGCGGATGCCTGTAATCTCGTCTGCTAGTGATACGAGGCCGTTGGGATCCAGCACGGCGTTCCGTATTGCCCTCCTGAACCCGCCGATTCCATATTCTGCTAACAGTCATTGGATCTCGACCAACGCCAGAGGTGTACAAATTCCCATTGCAGCCTGCTTGCCCCTAGCTCCTCTGCAACCATTCATGCAGGTCAGCCTGCCGCGACGTAAACACAAGAGTACGCATGTACTGAGGCATAGTGGGTAATGCGACCGACTTGGGCTCCCGCAAGCCCGGGCTACCTGGGTTCCCGCAGGCCTGCCAAGCTTCACGGGACCCGCTCAGCTTGCTGCGCCTGACAACAGGTTGCGCTGTCAAGCTACCGTGAGTAGAGTAGCCAGGTAGTTAGCCCGCAGTACATTTATCGCAACGGTGTGGGCAGCACAATGAACACGTCGGACTTTAGTGAGATTGAAAAAAAATTGACAACTGGCGAATACATGCTGGTAACGAAACAGAGCACAAGTGCCCCATAGGAAACGTTTTCGTGTGTTTATGAGGCCGCTTCAAATAAATCGGTAGGTGTGTCTCAATGCAAACTATGGTTCAAATGGCTCTGAGCACTATGGGACTCAACTGCTGTGGTCATCAGTCCCCTAGAACTTAGAACTACTTAAACCTAACTATCCTAAGGACATCACACACATCCATGCCCGAGGCAGGATTCGAACCTGCGACCGTAGCAGTCGCACGGTTCAGGACTGCGCGCCTAGAACCGCGAGACGCAAACTATGTAAAAAGCTCTTAAGTACTTATTTAGGAACCTCAAGTATGTTACGACATGTGTGCAAATTTGACAAGCAGTTCCCTCACTCCGGAAATTTCTTGAAAGAGGACAAAGATTTAGTGGCCGAAAATGGCGTCGAAATGTGTGCTAAGGACCTGAGACCATTTAGCAGTATAGAGGGAGAAGGATTTCATCGTAACCCGCAAACGATGTCAAAATCTTTTGTACGGTACTCTTTTCCATGCACTGTCCGAAATATTATGTAGACAGTAATGTTCCTCTTGATGGTCAAGTGTGCAAAATTTCTTCAAGATCGGAATAAAACTGTAGGTTGGTGTAGAAGTGTGTAAATAAAGTACCCTCCGACATGTACCATTCAGAATTTTAAGCAGACAGCGCCCTTCATATATCAAGTATGCCAAATTTCAGCAAGATCGGAATAAAAACGTACAATTTGTCGAATTCCGTTAGGTAAAGTAACCTCTGCCATGCACCCTACGAAATTTTAAGTAGACTGTGACCTTCCTCTTGGTTTCAAGGTATAGTATGCAAAATTTCATCAAGATTGTATGCAATACAAACACACGGACACAATGAAAACACTCTCAGTTTTTCTCAAATTTTCCAATTTTTCGGTCGATTTTCGAAAAATTTTATTTCATGAAAACCTTGTCCTGAGAATTACGAACACAGCAAAAAAAAAAAAAAAAAAAAATTGCCGAATTGGTCCAGCCGTTCTCGAGTTTTACGCTTATCAACGCATTTGGCAATTCATTTTTATTTACATAGATAATAAGCCCGAAATATACGCGTAAAGGAAGAATGTACAAATAAAACCCAATATTTTTTGACCTGAAATTTATATATATATAATGTTAGGGTTTGTCTTTTGGTGCTCAGGTAAAATAAAAACTTTTAATTAACGTTCATAGTACGACAATGAAGCGCGCAGACTAAACGGCTGCGTAGCGCAGCTCGGCAGTAACATGGTAAGGCAAGCAAGTTTCCCGCAGCCTGTCCGGGTTGGGTTGTGCTTGGCTTGGCTGGGAGTGAAGCAGCCTGCCCGTTCTGTTGACAACGCGCGGCGGCCTGCCCGCCTGGCCACCGGGCAAGCATGGGCGGGTTAAAAGCGGAACATGTACACCTCTAACCAACGCGTGCAGCAATGTCGCGGTACGATAAACTGCAATCGCGATAGGCTACAATCCGACCTTTATCAAAGTCGGAAACGTGATGGTATGCATTTATCCTCCTTACACGAGGCATCACAACAACGTTTCACCAGGCAACGCCGGTCAACTGCTGTTTGTGTATGAGAAATCGGTTGGAAACTTTCCTCATGTCAACACGTTGTAGGTGTCGCCACCGGCGCCAACCTTGTGTGAATGCTCTGAAAAGCTAATCATTTGCATATCACAGCATCTTCTTCCTGTCGGTTAAATTTCGCGTCTGTAGCACGTCATCTTCGTGGTGTAGCAATTTTAATGGCCAGTAGTGTAGCTTAAACAGTCAAATTTATACAACAGGCTTTGGCGACAGCTTCGCTGTCTTTCCTCCAAGGATTCCCTGTTAAAGGAAGGAGGAGGGAAGATTGAGTTTAACGTCCCGTCGACATTGAGGTCATTGGGAGCGGAGTACAAGCTCGGATTGTGGTAAGAATGAGGAAGGAAAGAGGCCGTGTCCTTTCGAGGGAACCATCCTGGTATTTGCCTGAAGCGATTTAGGGAAATGGCCGAAAATCTAATTCGGGAAGGCCGGACGCTGGTTCGAACCGTCGTATTCCCGCATGCGTGTTCAAGTGTACTAACCACTGCGCCACCTGGCTCTGTGATTCCCATTTAAGTGCCGCAAACATTTCTAATAATCTTTTGTATGGGCTGTGGCGTGCAATGGTATATTTGTGTTTTGCAATTTTGGGCAGGACTACAACAAAACCAATTACTTATTATTAGCGTAACATGAGGTTTTATTTAATCACTGCCTCTCCCGGCTAATGGTCTTTATTTTGTTAAAGAAATCTCCACGTGGGAACGTGTAGAAATGTTGTCTGTCAAGCAGTGTAAATGGCACAAAGTTCATGCACAAAAGAGATCTTATACAATTTACCGCTACTGTTATTCGAGGTGGCAACACTTTTCTTTAAGCAAAATGAACAGTTTTCACACACGATACCACACGCGCACAACACTAATGCATTCTCTCCTGTCAAAAATGTTTCATAAAAGATATCTTACGAAATAATCAGGCTTCATACATTAGCAGAGAACAATTTTTATCACGTAAGATGCTGTTTGCACTATATTTAAAGATTATTCATAATTTAAGTGGAATTTATTACCTCCAAGTGGTTTCTGGGCCAGCAATACACAATTATTGTCGCAATAACTGACCATCAAGATTTATGTCTGTTTAAAAATTCAATTTAAAACTGCCGCTGCAATTTTTCACTAAGATGACGGCTAACATAAGACAACCACTTATCGAATATGGTTCAGGCATTGTTTTACTATTAACAAGGAATATATATTAAATCTTTTCTGTGCCTTTACTATACACATTTTTCCAGTAAACCGCGCTGTAGATCAATAGCGTTAATGGCTGCGCTCCATTGTAGCTTAACAGAAAACTTAACATTTATATAGGACGAGAATCATATTAAAATAAAAATTCAAACACATATTTGATTTCAATGATACAGAAACTCTATTTTTCAGATATTACTTAACAACATAATACAGTTTTTACAGACCTCAGTACTACAAGACATCAATCACGTCCGGTCGGTACGGCAGCTCGAACAAGAAGGATTATTCTAGAATGATCATAGATAACAAAAGATGGAGATTTTCATTATCTTTTTCCATAGGTATTGTCTGAGATACAGGTTTTTACAGAATATTAATTATGTCATTGACAATAATTATTTATTACTTTAGTAACGAAGAAGTTCTTTTTCTTAATATCACGAGAATGTTCACTCAGATTCCACGCACAAAGATGTCGTAAATAATTTTCTGAATAAATACAGGGCTAAACTATGATACGAGGTCTATCAACTTCCTAGACTATCTTTGCCCTTCCGACTACTTCATTCTAGAATATCAGTTGTTAGTTAACTCGATCCATTAAATATAGGAAAATTGTTAATTGAGCAAAAACAGCTTCAGCAACACATTTACTTTCACATAAAGTAACCGAGAGTATTAACAAACTTCTGAGGCGAAAGTGGAAGAGCCAAAACAAAACTGGTACATCTACCTAATATTGTGTAGGATCCCCGTGAGCATACAGAAGTGCAGCAACACGACGTGGCATGCACTCGACTAACGCCTGGAGTAGTGCTGGAGGGAAATGACACCATGAATCCTGCAGGGGTGTCCATAAATCCGTAAGAGTTCGAGGGGTGGAGATCCCTTCTGAACATCACTTTGGAAGCATCCCAGATATGCTCAATAATGGTCAGGTCTGGGGAGTGTTCAAACTCAGAAGAGTGTTCCTGGAGCCACTCTGTAGCAATTCACGACATGTGGGGTGTCACATTGTCTTGCTGGAAGTGCTCAAGTCCATCGGAATGCACAATGGACATGAATGGATGCAGCTGATCAGACAGGATGCTTACGTACTTGTCACCTGTCAGAGTCGTATCTAGACGTATCAGGGGTCACAGATCACTCCAACTGCACACGCCCCACACCATTACACAGCCTCCACCAGCTTGAACAGTCCGCTGCTGACACGCAGGGTCCATGGATTCATGAGGTTGTCTCCATACCCTTACACGTCCATCCGCTCGAAACAATTTGAAACGAGACTCGTTCTACCAGGCAACATGTTTCCAGTCATCAATAGTTCAGTATCGGTGTTGACGGGCCAAGGCGTGGCGCAAAGCTTTGTGTTGTGCAATCATCAAGGATACACGAGTGGGTCTCTGGCTCCAAAAGCCCATATCGATGATGTTTCGTTGAATGGGTCGCACGCTGACACTTGTTTATGGCTCAGCATTAAAATCGGCAGCAGTTTGCGGACGGATTACCCTTCTGTCATGCTGAACGATTCTCTTCAGTCGTCGTTGGTCCCGTTCTTTCAGGATCTTTTTCGGGCAGCAGCGATGTCGGAGATTTGATGTTTTACCGGATTCCTGATACTCACAGTACACTTCTGAAATGATCGTACGGGAAAATCGCACTTCATCACTACCTCGGAGATGCTGTGTCCCATCGATCGTGCGCCGACTATAAGACCACGTTCAAACTCACTTAAGTCTTGATAACCTGCCAATGTAGCAGCAGTAACCGATTTAACAGCTGCGCCAGACAGTTGTTGTCTTGTACAGGCGTTGCCGAGCAGCGTCCTATTCTACCTGTTGATATATCTCTGTATTCGAATACGCACGCCTATACCAGTTTCTTTGGCGCTTCAGTGTATTACTTCCTGGCTATCGGTTAAACAATTCTTGAGCCTCCCAACTCGTGAAGCGGCTACTCAAACTCCGCTATAGCCTCAGCAAGGGTCCCTGCCCAGCCTACCTGCGACTTTAGGACGATGCTCTCGAGACCGGTGTTACCTACAGAAAGTACCCATTCTACGAGTACTTCGTTGCCAGTTTTCACCGTTTGTTCCCTTGCGATGTCATGAGGTATCAATTACTTTGTCTCCCATATAGCAAAATGCTCACTATGTGACTACAGAAGTGTATATGAGGCCTGAATCTGTCTTGATTTACAAGCAGCGTTAGTTCAATAATTGACACTCAAATCTCATTAACGAAACTACTGAAAGATTCTAAACAAAAGCTGCAGAGGCCATTCTTGGTTAAAGCAGTACCGGCGCTTCCGTTCCCTATACATTTTGATATATTAGACACTAGTATGTTTGTTCAGGTTTTTAATTTGTAAATTGCTTTCGGTCTAAAACATTGTTCAGTTGTAACATAGTAAATCATTCAGATTTTCAAGTGTTGATGAACTTGATTGCATATTTTGTATCCGATGAGAGGAATAACTGACCGATGCTGTCTTTTCCTCTTTCTGTTGTCCAACTTTGAGTGCGCAATGAAAGAATATTAGAGGTTAATGACCCGTCGACAGGGTGGTCGTTAGAGACGGAGAACAAGCTCGGATAAGGTAGGATGGGAAAGGAAATCGGTCGTGCCCGTTGAAAGGAACCGTAGTGGCATTTGCCTTGAGTGAATTAGAGAAGTCACGAAAAACCTAAATCTGGACGGCCAGACGGGATTTGAACCGTCGTCCTCCCGAATGCGAGTCCTGTGTGCTAACCACTGCGTCACCTCTCTCGGTCGGTTTGACAGTCTATCTTTTCTTCGAAGACTGTGACATCTGAAACATGTAATACTTCTAACTTTACTAGTAAATTTTAATATAAATGGAATTAACAATACATAGAATTGTTTATTATAATTTCGAGTGTTAAATTATTTTCTCTTATTTTTACATCTTCTGAACTTCGTGTTTCTGTTTTGAACGTCTCGTTACTGATCTAGAAAGGTGCCAGACCGGGAGTTGAATCGAGATTTTTCTCCTTTTTCCCAAGCCTTCGCTTTGGCAGTTTTTTATGATTATTTTACCGAACGTCCACAACAGTAACAAATGTTTCTGGCGTGTATTGTTGCAGTAACTCTTTACAAATTAGGCAACACATTGCCAGATTAAGACTGAATCATACAGGTTTGTTCCTTTTAACAAATCTTCTGCCATGTATTTACTATGACCAGATTTGCTACCGACACAAAATCAAGTATGCAAGAGAATAAAGCCTCACGAATTGGCACACTACAAGTAAAAATTATATTTTGAGTGTATCTTATATGTTTGCTCTCTATTGATATAGTTGTTTCTCGGTGACCCCTGTCTCTCGTGCTGATCAAGATACCAAAAAACATACGAGGACCCAGAGTTTATGCTTGTCTCCATAGCATCTCGCAAACTACAAGAACTCCGAAAGTAACTTGTAAAATTATACTGGCCATCAAGGGGTCGTTCCTACCGCTGTCACACAGTCGTTTACACACATTATGCCTTACCTGCTGATGTTGAGAAACGACAAGTTACACACAGGATGATTCTTTATTAAGGAATGTATCCTTTTTAACTCAATGTAATCTCTTACGGCTAGAAAGTAGTTAAGAGATAGTGAAGCCGTCAGAAGGGGAAAAAGCGTTGAATGCACTTGCCTCGTCGCAGAGAGTGCAGGTCGGGGGTTCGCTCACTCGGTAAAGCAGGATGGGCGGCGATCTGTGACACATCTGATGGCAGAATGCAATGCTGGGTCAGGCACAAGTGGTTCGGAGCACACCGTTCACAGCACGTTGTTAAATATGGGGCTCCCCAGCACACAATCGCTACAAGTTCTCTTGTTGACCCAGCGGCATCGTCAATTACGACCTCAGTGAGTACAGGATCATCGATATTGTACCACTCATAAATGAAAACGTATAACCAGGTCAGCTGAATCACGTGTCTTGTCGATGGCCGTGGCCAAATACCTTGCCATCCAGGGGAATGACTGTACAAAACCAGCTTCGCACCACTGATTCAGGCCAGTTTGTATTGTGCTATTGCGGACATTCAACTTGGATACGTCTGATAGGGCCACACGGGGCGCTATCAGGCGGCAGCTACACGCCCACAGACCACTGGGCAGCAGTTTACGGGAACTGTGTGAGCCGTGCGTAGCCTCTGGATACCTCCCAAGGGCTTGTGTGATCCTCACCTCGCAAACTCGCTGCTATGCTGCTTTCTGAAGGTGGACCAAAACGCTGTTAAGCAGGTGATGATGATGACGTTTGTTTTGTGGGGCTCTCAACTGCGTGGTCATCAGCGCCTGTAGAAAGTCCCAATTTTTTTCACAGTCCGATCTAACCACTGTCACGAATGATGATGATGATGATGATGATGATGATGATGATGATGATGATGATGATGAAATGATGAGAAATACACAAACACCCAGTCCACGGGCAGAGAAAATCCCCAACAAGGGCGATAATAGAACCAGGGACCACATGATCAAGCGGCAGCAATGCTAGCCCCTAGATCACGAGCTGCGGACGTTAATCAGGCGAACAATATGTTTTGGCTCATCAGTGTATATTACATACATATGTGGAAGAAGTATATCTAACAACATAAATCATAAACTTTGTCATACTATAAATTTAAATTCTTTAAAAAGAAAAGAATGCTGAAATAAGGGGCAAACAAATAAAAACGAGACAAATGGAAGAAGTAAAAATAATAAGCGTCAAACGAAAAAACTACAAAGTACGAAACTTGTCTAGCTTGAAGGGGGAAACCGGATGGCGCTATGGTTGGCTCCCAAGATAGCGCTGCCATAGGTCAAACGGATATCAACTGCGTTTTTTAAAATATGAACCCCCATTTTTATTGCATATTCGTGTAGTACGTAAAGAAATATGAATGTTTTAGTTGGACCACTTTTTTCGCTTTGTGATAGATGGCGCTGTAATAGTCACAAACATATGGCTCACAATTTTAAACGAACGGTTGGTAACAGGTAGGTTTTTTAAATTAAAATACAGAACGTAGGTACGTTTGAACATTTTATTTCGGTTGTTCCAATGTGATACATGTACCTTTGTGAACTTATCATTTCTGAGAACGCATGCGTGATTACCTGTAAAGGTATTTAATTAATGCAATAAATGCTCAAAACGATGTCCATTAACCTCAATGCATTTGGCAATACGTGTAGCGACATTCCTCTCAACAGCGAGTAGTTCGCCTTCCTTAATGTTCGCACATGCATTGGCAATGCGCTGACGAATGTTGTCAGGCGTTGTCGATGGATCACGATAGCAAATATCCTTCACCTTTCCCCACAGAAAGAAATCTGAGGACGTCAGATCCGGTGAACGTGCGGGCCGTGGTGTGGTGCTTCGACGACCAATCCACCTGTCATGAAATATGCTATTCAATACCGCTTCAACCGCACGCGAGCTATGTGCTGGACATCCATCATGTTGGAAGTACATCGCCATTCTGTCACGCAGTGAAACATCTTGTAGTAACATCGGTAGAACATTACGTAGGAAATCAGCATACATTGCACCATTTAGGTTGTCATCGATAAAGTGGGGGCCAATTATCCTTCCTCCCATAATGCCGCAACATACATTAACCCGCCAAGGTCGCTGATGTTCCACTTGTCGCAGCCATCGTGGATTTTCTGTTGCCCAATAGTGCATATTATGCCGGTTTATGTTACCACTGTTGGTCAATGACGCTTCGTCGCTAAATAGAACACGTGCAAAAAATTTGTCATCGTACCGTAATTTCTCTTGTGCCCAGTGACAGAACTGTACACGACGTTCAAAGTCGTCTCCATGCAATTTCTGGTGCATAGAAATATGGTACGAGTGCAATCGATGTTGATGTAGCATTCTCAACACCGACGTTTTTGAGATTCCCGATTCTCGCGCAATTTGTCTGCCACTGACGCGCGAATTAGCCGCGACAGCAGCTAAAACACCTACTTGGGCGTCATCATTTGTTGCAGGTCGTGGTTGACGTTTCACATGTGGCTGAATACTTTCTGTTTCCTTAAATAACGTAACTATCCGGCGAACGGTGCGGACACTTGGATGATGTCGTCCAGGATACCGAGCAGCGTACATATCATACGCCCGTTGGGCATTTTGATAACAATAGCCATACACCAACACGATATCGACCTTTTCCGCCATTGGTAAAAGGTCCATTTTAACACGGGTAATGTATCACGAAGCAAATACCGTCCGAACTGGCGGAATGTTACGTGATACCACGTACTTATACGTTTGTGACTATTACAGCGCCATCAATCACGAAACGAAAAAAGTGGTCCAAGTAAAACATTCATATTTCTTTATGTACTACACGAATATGTAATAAAAATGGGGTTTCCTATTAAAAAAAAACCGCAATTGATTTCCGTTTGACCTACGGCAGCGCCATCTAGCGGGCCAACCATAGCGCCATCTGGTTTCCGCCTTCAAGCTAGACGAGTTTCGTTCTTTGTAGTTTTTTCGTTTGACGCATATTTCGTGAGATATTTGGCCCGGTCACTATCAATGGATCAATGGACCTTGAAGGAAGTACACTTTCACTTTTTTGCTTTATCTCTTGAGTCCTACGTTCTTTACAACTGAAGAAAAAAAGACTTTTTCTTCGTCAATCACGGTGATTGATTGACATTTGAAACAATTTACAATTAAAAAAACTTTCCAAGACTCAGTTACCTTCACAGTTCTACACAGTGAAGAGTTCGTTTTTTCTGAATTGTAAAACTTAAATTGTAGGCTCAATTCAATTTCAGTTAATAAATCATTGCTACAGCAGAACAAAATATAGTTCTAAATCAAACTTCGTGTAGTGTCACATAAACAAATGAAGCAATAAAATAATGATTTAGAAGACACAACAAAAAGTTCCACTTCATATGCCTCCATAGAGAGAAAACTTATTTGTCAAATTTGCTCTTGTCGATCCACGGATTTGTTGAACAAATGTGTCCACGACCCAACGAGTATCTCAGCTTAACCTTACTTATAAGGCAGTATGCACGCAGTATTTTGACACTAGTGGGAATGGCTTCAAATGCAGGTAAAGCATTTCTAACACTGGCTCTGCCACTGTGTTTAAAGATGATGAAGGTTCAGGGAATGGTTTAAATTGAGAGCGAAATATACACATGAAAAACTGTTAAAGTAAATATTACACGTGGAACCTGATGATTACGTTATGCTACTTCGAATGGGTAAAGGAACTTCAACTTGTTTGGAGTTACTTCGTCCTCATACTAAATAAGAAGTTACAAGTACGCTAAAATTTACTCCCTTCTGCTTAGTCCCTTAATGGCAGTTCATTAAATAGCACAACGTGGGAACATATAGTCAATATCGAATGCAGAAGCACTGGACAACTCCGATACTTTTTATTTTATTGCACTCCCGCTTGTGTATTGTGTATACAATATTGATTTTCTTCTTAATTTCTTCCTGGATGACATACGGCTGGTAACGATGCGACGCCTCTATCAGTTTGATATTTGCTGGTGCTACAGTGAGATAAATTGTGAAAAAAACTCTTTTGCACTAAACACATGCGGCGAAACATCAAAACAAGCGACGTCCGCAATCTTGTCAAATTTTCCGTCAGTCACAATTTCTCTCAAATACGCTCTAAGTCTGATAAAAGCGTCAGACTGTACCATACACTGTCAAGTTTTGGCAAGCACAGTAAAGTTTGGCAAATTGTTTGACCGTGTAGGAGATGGTAGCTATCGCTGAAATAACAGGTTTTCGGTTATACCAGTTCTTTCCATCTTCAGTTTAACCTGACTGTTAAAACCGTTCAAAATAACCAGCTCCTGAAATATCTTCGGTTTTTTGTTGCTGTTACTTCCTGTAATAAACGTAGACTTTGAATAAAGGTTGAAAATTCTAATGATGGTGAAGAGTAGGAGGTTTTGATCGTTATGAGGTTGTGCCCGAAATCGTTTTTTTCATTGCCAGCAAAGATTGCGCGGCGATGACGGGAGCGGAAGGTTACAATTTTGTAACTTCCCTGCATTGTCACTTTGCCATGACATCAGTTTTTCACGCTGAAGCAACCGCAAAATGAAGGGCTGAGCTGCCGGTCGAAGTGGCCGTGCGGTCCAAGGCACTGCAGTCTGGAACCGCGAGACCGCTACGGTCGCAGGTTCGAATCCTGCCTCGGGCGTGGATGTGTGTGATGTCCTTAGGTTATTTAGGTTTAACTAGTTTTACGTTCTAGGGGACTAATGACCTCAGAAGTTGAATCCCACAGTGCTCAGAACCATTTGAACCATTTGATCCAAGGGCTGAGCTGTAACCCCAATTTTGCAGCGCTTCAATCAAATTATAGATGTATCAATCAAATGTAACTTCTTCTCCAAGGAATATTGCGAACTTTTTCTCCTTACATGATGTCAAAATTTGTTGAGCCTCCTCCAGTTTTTAATCTTTTAAAGCAAATGGAGCGTTGTACTTCATTCTTACCGCACTTCATAAAATACTTCCAAACTAGGAATGATAGCTTTCTCGAGACCAGATCGGAGTACGTTTTGTGTACTTGACGTATAAGCATACCGCCTAATAGGCCACGCCGCAAGGCAAAAGTTACATTACTGCCTCTGCATTGCTGTACCCATTCTTACGTCATTTGTTTGTTGCTCGTATTTAGCTGTAGGCGTTGTTATGAAAATAATGCTGATCGTTTTTCCCAATTTCTATAATAACCCAATATTTCAAAGCTATGGAAATGTTACGAGTAAACAGTACTCGTTTTTAAAAAATAGTTTTATTTAAACAATAAAAATTTTAGGACTGCTGCTGTGGCATGTTGATATGACGGTTATTTACCGAGTTATTAGTCAAAAATGAAGAAAAAAGATCTGTTGTAACCGATACCCAACCACATACCGAAAAATACCATTTATTTTGTAAGGTGGCTATAATTTGGCACCTTATAAGCACTCATCCACATACTTTGCCGTGATCTACAATGACATTAGATATTATTTGATAGGTAGTACATCGTATATATGAATATTTAAAGGAGACTGACATTGTCATGTACGCCTTGTAAATAATTGTTAACGCTTATTGCATGAAAGGTGACGGAGTGCCTTTATTATCATACTAGTAGAGGTTGGAACAACAGTGGAAATGAAACGGCAA
Organism: Schistocerca americana; assembly: GCF_021461395.2. Lineage (NCBI taxonomy): Eukaryota > Metazoa > Arthropoda > Insecta > Orthoptera > Acrididae > Schistocerca > Schistocerca americana. Next base: position 339,845,208 of record NC_060123.1, on the reverse strand, counting down.
AGGGAACTCAAGCCCTGGGTGGAATGCCCACACAGGTGTGTTGGTCCTGCTCAAACACAGGAAGTCCGAAGATGGACGTCGTAGCACCTCTGTGGTGGAGCACAATAGAGTTGCGACCGGCCGGTTTTTATAGCCGAACTGGAAGGATTATACTTCGGAAACTACGGAAATCTTGGACGCAGGCGAGAGGAATGAAGAAGCGGCACCTCGGAAATCACGCAGGCTTATTTCCAAGGATTTTTACTCAGAAGCGTACCATTGTACGAGTATAGGTTTTTCCTCGCTAAGTTTCTGCGCTGGACGACAAAAGACTAAAATATGGTTGGTCGGCGTTCGGAAGAATCTGTAGAGAAGTAAAATATACCTTGGTTTCGGGAAGGTGATTCGTTTTCGGAATTACGATGTTGGCGAGCTGAGCCTTGCTGGGAGGCCAGCGGTGGAGCAAAGAATGGCTCTGAGCACTATGGGACTTAACATCTGAGGTCATAAATCCCCTAGAACTGAGAACTACTTAAACCTAACTAACCTAAGGACATCACACACATCCATGCCTGAGGCAGGATTCGAACCTGCGACCGTAGCGGTCGTGTGGTTCCAGACTGAAGCACCTAGAACCGCACGGCCACCAGCGTTGGGGAGACGAGATCTTCCGTTGTGGGCGTCAATGTGTGGCAGTCGCTCGATATCAGCTTTGTTGGTACAGACGGACTTGCTGTCTTTGCTCTCAGGAGAGTTTATAGTTAGAACGGTTAGGCAGTGTACTGTTGCGAACCTATACGATTCTGGATTTCACCTCTGGGTTGGAAGTCGTCGTTGAGTACGCAGTGCTCAGTAATTGAGAGCCCTTCCTCTGCCTATACTTACGTTGAGACGTTATCTGAACTCCGTCCTTGTGGCTGGGAGTTAGCGTTTCTCGTCTGTTGAACATAGACAGGAGAAGACAGTATCAGAGTATATTAGTCAGTCTTCTGCAGTTCTAGTGTTCAAATGTTCAAATGTGTGTGAAATCTTATGGGATTTTACTGCTAAGGTCATCAGTCCCTAAGCTTACACACTACTTAACCTAAATTATCGTAAGGACAAACACACCCACCCACGCCCGAGGGAGGACTCGAACCTCCGCCGGGACCAGCCGCACAGTCCATGACTGCAGCGCCTAGACTGCTCGGCTAATCCCGCGCGGCTCTAGTGTTTGAAAGAGTACGAGAACCATCACTTCGACGCACCGAATGCAGTACATACGGTGATATCTCAAATTGCCTCGGCTTGTTAGGGCTATAAAAGCTAAACATCTGTAATCACGTGAGTTTATTTCCACTGAGGTTCCAGGCCACGGTAGATCATCATTCAAATAGTGTCTTCTAGAGTTTGGTACGTGGATGATGTCAGTCATTTCGCGTTATTAATATTAAATCGCGCAGTCATAATAAGGGGCAGAGTTGGGAAATTGATTAATAATTTTACTTGGGAAATGTAAACTTTGTAATATAAAGGTTTTTTTTCTACAATTAATATATAAGCAGGAACAACGTTTATCATTAATTTATGTTTAAATTGTAATTTATAGAATTAAGAGAACCTAAGATCTGCTTCAGGGGTAGTCAGACAGGGCCAAATCTTCATTTTAGCGTTTATTATTTTTCCGTTGCCCACATTCATTTTACACCCGCCTGGAGTTGCATCTTGGAATTTAAAACTAAAACATCGTTTTCGGTTTTTAACCGGTCGGTTTTTCCCATCCCTAGTAGAAGGGCCTTTTGACATGGGTAAGCGCAGTGGGAGCAGGCTAACTACAGATAGTTGTAGGCGACGTTACCGCCGCGCGGAGTGGCCGCGCGGTTTGAGGCGCCATGTCATGGATTGCGCTGCCTCTCCCGCCGGAGGTTTGAGTCGTCCCTCGGACTTGGGTGTGTGTTAGTTAGTTTAAGGACTGTGTAAGTCTAGGGACCGATAACCTCAGCAGTTGGGTCCCTTAGGAATTCACACATACACTGCTGGCCACTAAAATTGCTACACCACGAAGATTACGTGCTACAGACGCGAGATTTAACCGACAGGAAGAAGATTCTGTGATATGCAAATGATTAGCTTTTCAGAGCATTCACACAAGGTTGGCGCCGGTAGCGACATCTACAACGTGCTGACATGAGGAAAGTTTCCAACCGATTTCTCATACACAAACAGTAGTTGACCGGCGTTGCCTGGTGAAACGTTGTTGTGATGTCTCGTGTAAGGAGGATAAATGCGTACCATCACGTTTCCGACTTCGATAAAGGTCAGATCGTAGCCTATCGCGATTGCGGTTTATCGTATCGCGACATTGCTGCACGCGTTGGTCGATATCCAATGACTGTTAGCAGAATATGGAATCGGTGGGTTCAGGAGGGCAATACGGAACGCCGTGCTGGATCCCAACGGCCTCGTATCACTATCAGTCGAGATGACATTCGTCTTATCCGCTTGGCTGTAACGGATCGTGCAGCGACGTCTCGATCCCTGAGTCAACAGATGGGGACGTTTGCAAGACAACAACCATCTGCACGAACAGTTCGACGACGTTTGTAGCAGCATGGATTATCAGCTCGGAGACCGTGGCTGCGGTTACCCTTGACGCTGCATCACACACAGGAGCGCCTGCGATGGTGTACTCAACGACGAACCTGGGCGCACGAATGGCAAAACGTCATTTTTTCAGATGAATCCAGGTTCTGTTTACAGCATCATTATGGTCGCATCCGTGTTTGGCGACATCGCGGTGAACACACGTTCGAAGCGTTTATTCGTCATCGCCATACTGGCGTATCACCCGGTGTGATGGTATGGGGTGCCATTGGTTACACGTCTCGGTCATCTCTTGTTCGCACTGACGGCACTTTGAACAGTGGACGTTACATTTCAGATGTGTTACGACCCGTGGCTCTATGCTTCATTCGATCCCTGCGAAACCCTACATTTCAGCAGGATAATGCACGAGCGCATGTTGCAGGTCCTGTACGGGCCTTTCTGAATACAGAAAATGTTCGACTGCTGCCCTGGTCAGCACATTCTCCAGATCTCTCAGCAATTGAAAACGTCTAATCAATGGTGGCCGAGTAACTGGCTCGTCACAAACGCCAGTCACTACTCTTGATGAACTGTGGTATCGTGTTGAAGATGCATGGGCAGCTGTGCCTGTACACGCCATCCAAGCTCTGTTTGACTCAATGCCCAGGCGTATCAAGGCCGTTATTACGGGCAGATGTGGTTGTTGTGGGTACTGATTTCTCAGGATCTATGCACGCAAATTGCGTGAAAATGTAATCACATGTCAATTATAGTCTAATATATTTGCCCAATGAATACCCGTTTATCATCTGCATTTCTCCTTGTTGTAGCAATTTTAATGGCCAGTAGTGTACATGAACATTTTTGAACGACGTTACCGTGCCCGCAACGCTAAATTTCCGTTCAGAGAATCCTTGAAGCTGACACACGTTGCCGTTTTGTTCCGTCTACGGTCGGTCTGAAAAGCACCATTTGAAATAAACTGTGGGTTGTTTCGACATGCCGCTGTGACGTCCAGTGTGACCTAGCTTTAAGTCGGAATTTGTTTTGTTTCCTCCGCGGTGAGTGGAGCCGCAGCCTACGGCAAGAGAAACGGAATAAAAGTGAGATAGTGTTAATACTTTCATCCTTGTTAACCTCCTCTGCATTACTGCAGATGACGTGTCACTGAGCACATTTGTACTCTGCGTGCAGTACACGTGAGGTGCCTAGTTGTTTCCACTGCCCTGTGTGGAACACATAAGTTCTTGTACACTTCACTAACCTGCTGTCTTCATGATGATGATGTCCCCAGCGCAGAAAACAGCACGCAGGTCGTGGATTCTTTTTGTTGAGGCTGAAATTAACTTCGCGAGGAACTGCTGCTACGAATAAACTATAACTCATTTGGGAAGCCACTCGCGTTTTCATTGATATAGACACGAGAAACTATTCTTGATCACAACGTATTGAACATATCTTTCCACAGTCATTATATCTGGCTAAAATAACATGAAATACATCCTGCCACAGACAATGTCTGTCTACTGGAACCGTGAGAACTGGAGAATAAAATTACGTGAATCAAATACTACTATTACAGACAACATGTCTGTACTTAGCGACGGACGGAACTGTGGTAAATAATATTGCATGAAACAAATACTGCTATAACAGACAATATGTCTCTCTACTGGAACGGTCAGAACTGGAGAGCCGGACTGCCCGAGACACCTCGCGCGCCAAGCCAGCAAGGCGTGATCGGAACGCCACCGAAGTGCATCGGCAGTAATATCGTCAGTCTTTTGTTTCAGTAATACTTTGATTTTGATATGACTGTTTGATAGCTGGCTGTTGAGAGATGTTTATTTAAAAAAATGAAGTAATTTGGATGACAGGTTTCATTAATAATAGCAACTAAAGTTTAACGTTTTGGCGTCGTACCGCCTAACACAGCAGCCAATCACAGAGCAGCAGCATGATGCAGGCGGTCTTTCTCACGGGAATGGTACCGAATCTAACATCTGTCACCGGTACCTCAACCCACATTGCGTCATCTCTATGCTTCTTGCATCTCCGCTGCCCTGGGAGTAGCTTCCTGGAGCCTAATGTGATGGCTTAATAAGCCAGAAATATTACAAGCGGCAGTCGCAGAGCGCGGCTACAGCGTCGGCGCCCCGGGCGTGTTGCAGAGCAGCAGCGGAGCTCGGCGGCGCGGCAGGCGGAGGAGAGCGGGCGCGGCCCCCGCGAGGCCTGGACGTACGACGGGCCGCCGCGCACCCCGGAGCCCGAGGGTCGTGCCTCGCCGCTGCACAACGGCGCGCACGTCAAGTTCGAGGTGCCCAAGGTGCCCGTCATCTTCGTCCTCGGTGAGTCCGCCTCTCTCATCTACTTCTCCCTCTTTTACAATTATCCTCTACCACCGCAATAACTGTACTCGGGGAAGGTCGAGCCATTATCGGACGCGTAAGCTTTTTCCAAATTCCAATACATGGCCTGACAAATAATGTGAAACACCATTGTTGGATGTCAGTGCAACTTACAGCCGTTCACACCGTCGGCTGGTATGTACACTCATGCTCATAAATTAAGGATAATTGCAGAATGTGGTGCCACACAACGTGGCACTACACAAAACTGGCGCTAACGGCATAGGCACATAGGGAACACACACGACACAGATCTGTAAGTCCACGGTATTGCTGATAAGTTGAGAAAACCGTCCCGAAACACATGTGCTACAAAACCCCACTACTTCCGGCACATGTACCCCGACATCAATATGGGCTATGATCACCATGCACACGTACACAGGCCGCACAACGGGTGAAATGTCCCCTTAGAAAAATTAAGGAATTACTTTGCTGGAAAACCCCTTACCTTATTTGATTTTCAAACAGCTGAGCAAAACTGAACGTACTCAGACTAGAGGTGTACATGTCCCGCTTTTAACCCGCCCATGCTTGCCCGGTGGCCAGGCGGGCAGGCCGCCGCTCGTTGTCAACAGAACGGGCAGGCTGCTTCACTCCCAGCCAAGCCAAGCAGAACCCAACCCGGGCAGGCTGCGGGAAACTTGCTTGCCTGCTCATATTACTGCTGAGCTGCGCTACGCAGCCGTTGGGTCTGCGCGCGTCATTGTATTATGAACGTTAATCAAAAGTTTTTATTTTACCTGAGCACCAAAAGACAAACCCCAACATTATATATATGCATTAATTTCAGGTAAAAAATATTGGTTTTATTTGTATATTCTTCCTTTACGCGTATATTTCGGGCTTCTTATCTATATAAATAAAAATTAATTGCCAAATGTGTTGATAAGCGTAAAACTCGAGAACGCCTGGGCCAGTTCGGCTAAATTTTTTTTGCTGTGTTCGTAATTCTCAGGACAAGGTTTTTATGAAATAAAATTTTTCGAAAATCGACCGAAAAATTGGAAAATTTGACAAAAACTGAAAGTGCGTTTTCATTGTGTCCGTGTGTTTTTATTGCATACAATCTTGATGAAATTTTGCACACTATACCTTGAAACCAAGAGGAAGGTCACAGTCTACATAAAATTTCATATGGTGCATGGCAGAGGTTCCTTTACATAACGGAATTCGACAAATTGTACGTATTTATTCCGATCTTGATGAAATTTGGCACACTTGATATTCAAAGCAGGATGAAGGGCGCTGTCTGCTTAAAATTCTGAATGGTGCATGGCGGAGGATACTTTACTTACACACTTCTACACCAACCTACAATTTTATTCCGATCTTGAAGAAATTTTGCACACTTGACCATCAAGAGGAACATCACTGTCTACATAATATTTCGGACAGTACATTGAAGAGAGTACCTTACAAAAGATTTTGACATCATTTGCGGGTTACCATGAACGTTCACTATGTACGCATGTTTCCATGGAGAAGGTTTATGAATATTTACATGTGCATGTATATGTATATATATATATATATATGTGTATGTGTATGTGTATATGTATATATATATATGTATTTGTCTATGAGTATATATATATATATGGATGTGTATGTGTATATGTATATATATGTATTTGTCTATGAGTATATATATATATATATATTTCTTTTAAACGTAATGTCTATGATCTTTTTGAAATTTGAGAGCTGTCTGACACATTCACAGTCATTTTATTGTGGTCTGGCCACATGGTAGAGAAGCCTTAGGCGAATTTTTTGATTACCTTAATAATATAAATCCAAGAATCCAGTTTACCATGGAGAGAGAAAATGATAACAAAATACCGTTTTTGGATGTTTTAGTTATGAGACAGACGGATGGAAGCTTGAAACAACAGATTTTTAGAAAAATAACGCACACAGACAGATACTTACATAAAAACTCTAACCACCATCCAAAACAAAAAAGAGGTGTGATTACAAGTCTCGTTGACAGAGCCAGACGGATTTGCACGCCGGAGTATCTAGACGACGAATTAAAACATCTGAAGCACGCTTTTGAGAAAAATGGCTACTCAAAGAAAGAAGTAAGCAGAATTCTGCACCCAAACAACAAAAAGCTTAAGGACAAGTCCGAAAAACGATGGAAGAATACAGTCTCTCTCCCTTTTATAAAGAAAGTAACGGATCAGATTGGAAAGATTTTAAGTAAACATGATATTAGACCTGTTTTTAGACCGACGAAGAAAATTTGTCATGTTCTTCGGTCTGTAAAAGATAAACGCGCTCCTCTATCAGCCAGTGGCGTATATGAAATTCCGTGTACATGTGGTAAAGTTTATGTTGGAACAACAAAAAGAAGCGTAAATACACGGTTAAAAGAACACAGAAGTCTTTGCCGATTAGGAAAAACAGATAAATCGGCTGTAGCAGAACACGCTTTTCAGCCAGGAAATCATCAAGTGAAGTTTTCCGAAACAAAAATTTTATCTACGACGACGAACTATTACCCACGGCTTTGTAGAGAAGCAATTGAAATATATAAACACAGGGATAATTTTAATCGGAAAGAAGAGACCATGAAACTTAGTGATATTTGGACAGTAGCACTACAGAATTGCTAGACAGTTTTATCCGTGACAAGGTTACGATCGATAGTTAAGTTTTATCTCTGACAAAGGTTATCTCTGCATATCACGTGTAACTCTGGTCACGCCCACTTTCTACGACACATAAGCCGCTCTCAGACGTCCGACCCGTCAGTCGGCAAGACTTACCGGAGGAGAAACACCCCTCTGAAGATGTCCAGCGAAGCACTGGACGAAACGTTAGGAGCTGAAGAGTTTCATGGACCACGACCTTACATCCCGCAAGGTTTACCAGAAGATATTTCATCCGGTCGTGAAAGCCTTCATACTATAATTCATTCGAAGTTGGCAAAATCATTCTAAATTGCCAAAATGCATTTTAACAAAATCGAAGGACTTGTTTCGTATCCAGTTCATCTAAAAACTATAGTACTGGGAATACAATGGCTACCCTGAGCCATTTTTCGCGGCTCCTACGATTGCGTCATGAGAGTCCACACTTGTAGTATATGTCTGCATCATGAGGGACCATATTTCGGACCATCATGATGCAGACTAAGACGAGGAGTGTTTACTTGCATGATGCAAATCTAAACGACGACTGTAGACCCTCATAACACAGACCTAAACGACGAGTCTGAATCCTCATGACGCAGATATAGACGCTGTGGAGAGTGGCTCAGAGTTTCCATTATATTCCTACTACAATACATTCATGGGAAAAGACGCTCTTCATTTTAGGAGTATTTGTAGTGTCTAGGTCTTCAGCATCTTGACTCTGCATGTGGGATTCCCCTTAATATAGAAATACAAGAATAAAATTACATTTTGCAATGTGTGTGGAACTCAACAAAATAAATTGTAATTTAAACTCATAATGTGTATTGCCTTACTCCACAAATGAATATTTTATTTTGCAGAACACTTTTCAACATAAAATCTTTACAAATTTTCCTTCAGTTTCCCTGAAAGTATTATTTAGGCCAAACCAGATACTCCTAAAAATATTTGGTTACTTTTGCAAACCCAAGTAACAGAAAATGGTTTACAAACAATAATTAATGTCACTTGGGAGGATTGAAATCAAAAAGTTTAGTCTAAAATAAAAATGAACTGTATGCATTACAAAATTTCTATCTCAGAAATTGACGCCCAGAAAGCACAAGAAAGAAATCTGCGCTCTTAATTAGTAAATTTGCGCTCAAACTTATAGTTTCCCGTTTAATGTTCTACTGTATTTTCAATGTGTCTGCTGATTAGTGTTTGAATTAATTATGACGAGATCGTTAAGTCTGTCTGCATTAAGACGTGATCGTTTTTCGCTAATTAGGTTTCCAGCGCAACTAAAAATTCTCTCACTAGACGCACTAGTGGCTGGTATATTTAATATTTTTCTTGCCACACACGCAAGTCGAGGAAGTCGTTGGGAGTTATTTTTCCACCACTGTAGAATATCTCCCTCGTTCACACAGTGTTCTTGCAAGTATCTGCTGACTTCATCATGTAGGAGAGGAGGCTCTTCTGCCCAGTCCTCAAATTTCGCCATTTTGTACGGCCCTGGATTTGTTTCTTGGTTGCTGTGATTGGGCACTTGTACTGAAACTGTACAGGTTCCAATTAATATTTGCAGAATAATGTGAAGATCGTACTACGCATAGTTGAAATTATAATAGGTTTAAGATGATGCTATCATTTATCGTCCTGTAAAGTCACCAGAAGATCAAAACTAACTGCAGGACGATTTAAATAAGGTATATATTTTTGGTGTGAAAATTAGCAGTTGGCAATAAATAATGACAAGAGCGAGTTTATCCCTGTGTGTACTAAACTAAGTCCGTTAAACTTCGTTTACAAGATCAACCAGTCAAATCTAAAGGCTGTAGATTCTACTTAATACCTCTGATTACAATTACGACCTACTTAAATAGGAATGGACACACAGAAAATACTGTAGGCGTTTTAATGACAAAACACTCTTTTGGAGCATTGCTACGAAGTTCGAGAGCCTTACTATTGACGGAAGAGGTCGAAAGAGTCTAAATAAGGGCAGCTGGTTTGGTATTATCGTAAAACAGGGGAAAGAGTGTCGCGGAAATTACACAAGAGTTGGGGTGGTAATCATTACAACAATGGCGTTTTATGACGTGGCGTGATCTATATATGAAATTTCGATCACCAACTCACACCTCCGAATTCGAAGAGATATTGTTGAGTCCCATACACATTGGAAGAAATGATCATCAGAATAAAATACAAAAAAGCAGCGCTCAGACGGAGAGCTGTAGGTGTTCTATCCCGCGCGAAATTCGAGAAAAGGAGACAAATAAGTTGAAAGTGGTTCGATGAACCCTCAACTAAGCACTTGCGTGTGTCTTGCAGAGTAACCATGTAAATGTAGATGAAGAATATATGCATTATCTTAGGAGCTTACCTTCAGCACACATCTGTCGTGCTGCTTGGTAAACTTCAATTATTTCATCCTCGGTTAACTTTCTTAATGTGCGGTAGTTAGCCACCATAAACGTTGCAATTTTATGCAACATACTAACGCACATTTTCTGTTCTAGGAAGGCATCAGCGGCTTGTTTCAAAGGTTTCATGTCCTGAAAATACATTTTCTCAACATACATATTTCACAAGTGGTTCTATAATATTCAGATGGAATAAAATTACAAACCTCTTCATCGTTGTCCCGTACGGTACAGTGAGTTTTTAAGGCATAAAACCACGGTAGAACTAAATGTAGGGTTGGATCCTTGTCACTCTCTAGATCAACTGTGGCTTCTTTAAACGGCCTAAGAAATTCTATAAGCTGGCCAGTTATATGGTGGTCATAACCCAGCATTTTATCAGAGGCACCTTCATTATGTAAAACAGCCTTCACTGAATCAATCTGAGAATGGACTGATACAAGCATGTCAAAATAACTATTCCAACGAGTTGAAACCCACTGCTTTAAAGATGAGTTCAGTCTCACACAGAGACCTCTTCTCTTGAAGTACGAAACCGTAGCCCGCACTGTATTAAGAATGGCTAATATATTTGGAACATTTTCTTTCAAAAACTGTTCGCTCAGAACATGTTTCAAGACTGTGTATATACTATGAGCCATGCATGGAAGACGCTGATATACTTCGAGAGCTTTGACAACGTTACTGCCCTGGTCTGTGACAAACGTAATTTTGGCAATGTCTTCACGAGAAACACCCATAGTTTCTAAGCCATCTTCCAACTCGTTTCGAATATTCGAGCCAGTTTTTGGGCAGTCAGGAAACGCAGAGCACATCAGTACATATTTATTCAAACGCCAGTCTGAATTTATGTAATGCATTGTCACGGACATGTAACGCGCCCCTTTGTAATTGTCTGTCCATAGATCAATTGTACTGGCACATATATCAGAACGAATCGCATTAACTATATCTGGGAGCATTTTGCTGCGCACTTTATCAACTAAGGTTTGAACTTTCCTAGCTACTGTCCCTCGGGAAGGCATAACATTTTTAATATCAACTGAGCCATATTTTTTACCTATGTCGATCAGTGTCTGCCCTAAATTAAGAAATCCTTCTCCCTCTATACTGCTAAATGGTCTCAGGTCCTTAGCACACATTTCGACGCACTTTTCGGCCACTAAATCTTTGTCCTCTTTCAAGATATTTACGGAGTGAGGGAACTGCTTGTCAAATTTGCACACATATCGTAACATACTCGAGGTTCCCGAATAAGTACTTAAGAGCTTTTTACATAGTTTGCATTGAGACACACCTACCGATTTATTTGAAGCGGCCTCATAAACACACGAAAACGTTTCCCAAGCGGCACTTGTGCTCTGTTTCGTTACCAGCATGTATTCGCCAGTTGTCAATTTTTTTTCAATCTCACTAAAGTTCGACCTATTCATTGTGCTGCCTCCACCGTTGCGATAAATGAACTGCGGGCTAACTACCTGGCTACTCTAGTCACGGTAGCTTGACAGCGCAACCTGTTGTCAGGCGCAGCAAGCTGAGCGGGTCCCGTGAAGCTTGGCAGGCCTGTGGGAACCCAGGTAGCCCGGGCTTGCGGGAGCCCGTATCGCCCGCATTGCCCACTATGCCTCAGTACACGCGCACTCTTGTGTTTACGTCGCGGCAGGCTGACCTGCATGAATGGTTGCAGAGGAGCTAGGGGCAAGCAGGCTGCAAGGGGAATTTGTACACCTCTGACTCAGACATTACTCTCTTTACTTATTCTGATCAACACTACACTGACACACAATATTTTCAGCGCAACGCAATATGACTTTCAATAATCCCTACAAAAGAATGGCCCGGACTAACAATAACCTATACCTTTCATGAATCACTTACAAAAATCTTTGTTATCGAACTACTGCAATACAGCGAGCGCCGCTATTGCCAGCTAAATAAAAGATTCTAACTACTGAAGGCAATAGCTACTGTGGTGTCACCGCCAGACACCACACTTGCTAGGTGGTAGCCTTTAAATCGGTCGCGGTCCATTAGTATACGTCGGACCCGCGTGTCGCCACTGTCAGTGATAGCAGACCGAGCGCCACCACACGGCAGGTCTAGAGAGACTTACTAGCACTCGCCCCAGTTGTACAGCCGACGTTCATAGCCATGGTTCACTGACAAATGCGCTCTCATTTGCCGAGACGATAGTTAGCATAGCCTGCAGCTACATCTGCTACGACCTAGCAAGGCGCCGTATTCAATTGATATTGAGATTCTATTAATGTATCATCAAGAGCGATGTTCTACAAATGTGGATTAAAGTTAATTATTCCAGAAGCTACGTACTTTTCTTTATAGCATTCATTACGTATCCTGTTTCAGACCTCACGCCAGCCTGCGTGAGTTTAAGCGCGTGTCTTTCGGCTTCCTCTCATTGTGTCTAGGCTGTCTTGTCTAGACACAACAGCTACTGATAGGCATAGTCAGCAAATCAAAGATTTTGATAGAGAACAAACAATATATTTACCTTAATAACGTTCAAAAGATACAATATATATATATATCAGTTCATGACATGCAGTCTTATAAATTTACTCCTTCTGATGGACACACGTCCAGATCATCCGCTCTCAAAATTCCGTCATTTCTCTCCCCACATCCACCATTGCTGGCGGCTCACCTCCAACTGCGCAGCGCTACGCGATGTTTCCATCCAACTGCCCAACACTACAATAGCGAATATTCTAACAATGCTAACCAGCCACAGACTGCACACAGCACAGTCAGTGATTTTCATACAGAGCGCTACGTCGCATTACCAACATAAAAACCTAAACAGCCTACTTACACGGGTTGGCATACTCTGGATCAGGTGGTCGAGCAGCTGCTGGGGTATAGCCTCCCATTCTTGCACCAGTGCCTGTCAGAGCTCCTGAAGTGTCCTAGGGGTTTGAAGACGTGCAGCGATACGTCGACCGAGAGCATCCCAGACGTGCTCGATGTGGTTTAGGTCTGGGGAATAGGCAGGCTACTCCATTCGCCTGATATCTTCTGTTTCAAGGTACTCCTCCACGATGGCAGCTTGGTGGGACCGTGCATTATCATCCATCAGAAGAAAAGTGGGACTCACTGCACCCCTGAAAAGGCGGAGGTACTGGTGCAAAATGATGTCCCGATACACCTGACCTGTTACAGTTACTCTGTCCTGCAGGGGTGTACGTGCACCAATCATAATCCGACCCCACACCATCAAACCACGACCTCCATACAGGTCCCTTTCAAGGACATTAAGGAGTTGGTATCTGGTTCCTGGTTCATGCCACATGAAAACCAGGCGAGAATCACTGTTCAGACTGTACCTGGACTCATAACCTGGACCACTGTTCCAATGACCATGTATTGTGTTCTTGACACCAGGCTTTACGGGCTCTCCTGTGACCAGGGGTCAGTGGAATGCACCTTTCAGGTCTATGGGCGAATAAACCATGTCTGTTCAGTCGTCTGTAGAGTGTGTGTCTGGAGACAACTGTTCCAGTGACTGCGGTAGGGTCCCGAGCAAGGCTACCTGTGGTACTCCGTGGCCGTCTACGGGCACTGATGGTGAGATACCGGTCATCTTGCGGTGTTGTACGCTGTGGACGTCCCGTACTGTAGCGCCTAGACACGTTTCCTGTCTGCTGGAATCGGTGCCATAATTTTAAGATCACACTTTGAGGCACATGGAGGGCCCGTGCTACGACCTGCTGTGTTTGACCAGCCTCCAGTCGCCCTAGCATTCTGCCCCTCATAACGTCATCAATATGGGTTCTTTGAGCCATTTTCAACACACAGTCACCATTAGCACGTCTGAAAACGTCCGCACACTTACTCGCTGCACCGTAATCTGACATGCACCAACACACCTCTACGTATGTTGGCTGCTGCCAGCGCCACCGTGCGACGACCGCAGGTCAAATGCACCACATGGTCATACACCGAGCTGATTTAAACCCGCAAACAGCCCACCAGAGCGTTGTTTCACCAAGTATCAGCATTATCCTTAATTTATGAGCTTGAGTGTGGTTTGCTTACTTGTTCCTTGCTGGTACCTGTTGTTCGCTGCAAATTCGCGAATTCAGCTGCCCTCAGACGTGCGTCCTCACGTCTTTACATAAAATCGTAGTAAATTTACCCGCTTTCGTTTTTGTGTTATTCAACCGATGCTTGGTTTTCAGTAGCTCTGCAAGTTTGTTCGCTTGATTGAAGAACTCGTCTTACTGAAAGGCCAAACTTCAAACATTATCGTACAGTATTGTTTCCTGAATGTCCTCGGAAATATACTTGTTGCTTTCTAAAACTGGTTTCACGCCCACCTTTCTGTATTTCCCGTAAAGCTTTTGTCTGCCGTTTAATGTATTTTTTTGGAACCGAATATCCCTCACTCGCTTCTGTGATTGTCATTGCGAGAAGTTTGACTTTTTCATGCGGTTTACTTCATGTTATTATCATCCAGTTTATATTCTGACTGGTCCAAGTTTGACTGTTAAAGAAAAAACCCATAAAAATTAATTTTTATACTGTCTGTTTTTCCCTGTACCGACTGAAATTTCTTTGTCAGACGCAATCCGAACGTACCATTGTGTAGCATTCTCATTGTTATTTCTTGGCCTAGATATTGTTGCAGCCTACAGCACAGAAAATAATATTAGTTGTGTATCTTCATATTTTAATATTAGTAGTATCTAAAAACACAATAAAATGTTATATTACTTAGCTGCAAACAAAACACAACACTTCGTAGCTCATACACCGATTAACTCACTTGCCGCAGATAACTTGTTTCCACTCCGAAACGCACTGTTATTTTGAGTCACCTTCATCATTAGTTCACACTGCGGTGTGGCGACAGGTGCCGTTACTCGCACTGTACTCCTGTTCCGTTCCTAGAAATATTTTCAATGAAACTGAAGGGCGCAGACGTAGTAGATACAGATAGAAAGAAAAATATCCAATAGCATTGCATTTGCATAGCACTGATTCTGGTGCAAGGCATAGAATCTAGATAACGTACAAAAAAAAAATAAAAAGATAAATTGATTAGGCTTTCACTTGTCATATGGCAATGGAACTGTAAAACCAATTACTAATTTCCTTTTAAATACCTTGTTTCCCAAAGTACAATTCAGCGTAATTGTCTGGTCAATGCCAAGAATGCTTCATGTGTTACTGAAATGTGCTATGTTGTAAGCAAAGCGTGGAACACTTACTTCCACAAAGTAGTCGTCGGTTTGTTGTATATCAGAACCTCTTGGTGCAATGAACATTGTGAATTAGCTCTGTAATTGCCACACTGATCTGCACTTGGAGCAGTGACATAGTACTAATTTCATTTCGGAATGCAACTGTTTACAGTAGTCCAGATTTGTAAAAATATCTTGTAAGCAACTCATAATGTGAAAAATGAATGAATAAATGAATAGGAAGGATATTAACCACTTACTTATAAAAAATTAATTACTTTTATATTTAGCCTCAGAAGGTTTGATAACAGTTGAGTGATGTACTTAAAATTTTGGAAGTCTAATCATGTAATAAATTACATGCCCTACAACACCGTTCGCAAAATAGAGCAAATGAATTTGTTTTTGGATGGTACCCACTTGAGAAAACTCAATTTTGTCTTCTTTTATCCAAACATGTTTCGCTGAAGATACAGCACCATCAGTGCTTTTCTTTATATCAAACAACAAGTAAAATGCCCTTCACTATCTGTACTTTGAGCTTTTAAGAAATTATTCACAAATAAAAAGCAGACAAGATTTTTATATGTATCTTGTTATACTGTGGTTTCTGTGTTTCGCGTTACATTATTCTTTCACAGTTTGTCATCTGCAACCAGAGAGAACTTAATGTAGAAAATTATTTGTGTCAGAAATTTATGGCGGGGTTTTTCCATCCTGGACCTTATATGGGGCTGATTGCTGTGTTAAAAGGTGATTCTGAAGTTGTAATACAAAACACTTCATTAACTGCACAAATTCGCAATGGCATTTGTCCCAAAAACAACTTAAAGAACGTTCGTGATCACTTGATATAACAAACACACAGTTTACTGGCGTGGTACCAGGTCTGCGGAAAGCGTCATTCTGCATGGCTGTAGGGCGGCGTCTGTGAGGGATCGCGCTGTGTGGAGTAGCATAGGCAGGACAACAGCTCGAAGCAGAGCGGAGCGTCCTGGCTCGCCTTGGGATTTCCCTTTGGTGGACTACGAGGGTAGCTGGCCCGTGGCACTGAACTACGAGAGCAAATGAACCCAAACTGAAATGGCAATGGAACTGCCTGCTCGAGGCTGTGACTAGTCTTATGTGGCTAACAGGTGGAAGTACGAAACTTCCTGGCAGATTAAAACTGTGTGCCTGACCGAGACTCGAACTCGGGACCTTTGCCTTTCGCGGGCAAGTGCTCTACCAACTGAGCTACCCAAGCACGACTCACGCCCCGTCCTCACAGGCCAGTACCTCGTCTCCTACCTTCCAAACTTTACAAAAGCTCTCCTGCGAACCTTGCAGAACTAGCACTCCTGAAAGAAAGGATATTGCGGAGACATGGCTTAGCCACAGCCTGGGGGATGTTGGAAGGTAGGAGACGAAGTACTGGCAGAAGCAAAGCTGTGAGGACGGGGCGTGAGTCGTGCTTGGGCAGCTCAGTTGGTAGAGCATTTGCCCGCGAAAGGCAAAGGTCCCGAGTTCGAGTCTCGGTCCGGCACACAGTTTTAATCTGCCAGGAAGTTTCATATCAGCGCACACTCCACTGCAGAGTGAAAATCTCATTTAGGTGGAAGTACGTTTGCGTCCACATGATGTGTGGACGGTTTTTGTTCATCGACAGCAGCGCTGCCGTTTTTCTGTTGCACGCGCTGCGTGAAATCTAAGGTGCTGCTCGTGGTGGAGCCTGCAACAAACTGCGTATAAACATACGCTGTCGTGACATGTGGTGCCCCTCTTGTATGAATACACAATCGCCGGAAGAGAGACACTT
Source organism: Schistocerca americana (assembly GCF_021461395.2). Classification (NCBI taxonomy): domain Eukaryota; kingdom Metazoa; phylum Arthropoda; class Insecta; order Orthoptera; family Acrididae; genus Schistocerca; species Schistocerca americana. Next base: position 339,828,195 of record NC_060123.1, on the reverse strand, counting down.
GTGGACGACGGGTAGGCAACCCCGCATGACGGACACGTCGGACTGGCACCTGACATACGCGGCCTACGGCCCGTATTCAAAGGGGATGTTATACTTAACATTATTTTGTCTTGTGTGGAAAACTGTGCGTGTTTTTAGTTTGTGCATACAATATTTTCCCTTTTTCTTATTTTCCAATAACTGTCAGCGTAAAAAACCAGAATTTTTTAAAGTTTCACTGTCGCTGTTTACAAAACTACATGAACAAGATGGCGGACAATAGAAGAGTTGAACGGCTTCTGTGCCGGAGATTTTCATCTTCTGATAGGCCTATCCGACATTGTGTATTTATCTGGCAGTTCTTTGAGGAAAGAGAACAGCATTCCATTGCTGCGAGGTGTGTATTCGTTTATTACTTTTTTCCTTGAACTGTGGCCATTTTTATCTTGGAATGTTCCTTAGTTATTAGTTTCTGTGGGGGAAGCTGTTGCTACGCTTGAGAATTTTTAAGACTGTGTTGACGTCTGTCTGTCTGTGTTTCATATGATTAAGGTGTTCTGCGATTATAGAATGACAACTGTCACTTTTTAGGGATCATCTGTGTTCTGTGTACCTAACATTGAAATCTCGGCTTGTCTGCTCAATATAAAACGTGCTGCAGCTAAGATACGTCAGGTAGTAAATACCAGATGTGTTGTGTTTGTCTGCGTTGGTGTTGAATGTCCTTAGCTTACTCTTTATTGAGCTATCTGTTCCGTAGGTAATATTTGTCCTTGTTTTTTGAGTATGTTGGCTATCCTGTGGGTTGCTTTGTTGTTTTATTGATGGTGTACCACTTGCTTATTGCTGTGGATGCTTCTTGTTCATGTATGCACGTGTGTGTTTGTTTGTTCATGTTCTACACGTCTGTGTTTGTCTATCGGCGATGACCTGTTTGTTAGGTGTCGCTTTAATTCTTGTTTCATTTTTGTGACTCAGTTTGTGTGTAATGAATGTGTTGTGTCCATTCTCCATGGATATTTTTTCGATTATCCGTAGTTCATTTTTGTAGTTGTCTTCATTACGTGGAGTTTTATTGTCTATGCAGCATGCCTTGGAAACCAGCTCGTCTGTGTGTTATCAGGTGGTTTGAGTTTATGTGTGTGGCTATGCTGATGGTGGTGATTTTCCTGAATATGGAGAATTGATGTTGGTGGTTGTTTTGTGTGTGTATTGTGAGCTCAAGAAAGTTTTACTTTTTAGCATTTTCTCCTTCCTTGGTGAATTTAATTTTTTTAATGGACAGTGTTTGTCATTGTCAAGTTGGTGTTCGGATTTTACTATGATTTCATTTTTGTTTTTCTGAGTGTGATGGGCTTACTAGCCAGTGGATTTCTTGTCAACATGTTCCTTAACCACAATGAGCACGAAATATTTGCAACCATAGCAAACCCAGACAACACAAGTTTGTGTGCCAAGGGCCTTGTGACAGTGCTGACTCCAGTTCCTGCCAGATTTCAAAGTTAAACACCATCGGGGCATGGTCAGTACATGGATGGGAGATCACCCAGGTATGGTGCGTGGTGCTCGCAATTTTCGCTTTACCTTTACAGCAGAGAGGGCAGGGGATGTGGTGGGGTCAGGCGCGTGATCACCAACCTTGGCACCAATGTCCTGCATTAAATTAAAAACCCTCCACAGTAACTCATAATGTGAGGGCATGTGACACTGTTGATGGGCATCTGACCATCAGACGGGCACATTAAACTTGGTGGACCTCTTTGTGCCAGCACTGGGTTTTCACCCTCTGCTTTCTCTCATTATCATCCAGCACATGCATGACACCGCACTACATTCACACTCATTACAGTCACCTACACTTAAGTTACACTTATACAACACAAAATGCTCACCTTTTGTGAAAAAAGGTGCCTTTGTGTGTGAACAATAGAAAACACCTTTGTAATTCAGTTGGTTGGACGTGCCATTCAGGGTCTCCCAGTCATTCATGTCATACGAGTTTACCTTACTTTACTTTAATATTAAGCGGTTTGCTGGCATCGCTGTGTAGATGACATCATATGACGTTCTGGATGAAACACCCAGTTGCCTCGAAAACGTCCACAATGACATGAAGACCGTTCATCCATAAATAAAATTAACCGTAGAAAAAGAAAATGAAACAGTTAAACTTCCATGACTTCACAATACACACACAACCACCAACAGCAATTGTCCTTATTCAGGAACGCAACCCTATACAAAAACTCAACCAACTGAAAGCTCACAAACAAGCGGTTTCCAGTACATGCTGCATAAACTGAATCAAACTCCACCTATTGAGTACTACAAAAATGAGCTACTGAAAATCAAACAAGAGGCTGTGGAAATGGGATATGACACAAACTGAACGAAAAAAATAAAACGACACCTATCAGGCAAACAGACCATCATCAACAGACAAACACAAAGGCACAGAACATAAACACATGCAACACACACACACACAAGCACACTTGAACAAGAAACGTGCACAGCGGCAAGCAAATTGTACACTCTTACTTACAACAACGTCCGACCCCGGTAGCTGAGTTGTCAGCGTGACAGAATGTCAATCCTAAGAGCCCGGATTCCATTCACGGCTGGGTCGGAGATTTTCTCCGCTCGGGACTGGGTGTTGTGTTGTCCTAATCATCACCATTTCATCCCCATAGACGCGCAAGTCGCCGAAGTGGCGTCAAATCGAAAGACTTGCACCAGGCGAACGGTCTACCCGATGGGAGGCCCTAGACACACGACGACTTACAACAACAACGCAGCCCGCAAGATAGGCAACATAAAAAAGGACTAAAACTATCCTATATAACAGATAGCTCAATACAGAGAAAGCTAAGGACAACCAATACCGATACAGACAAGCAAAACACATACGGTATTCACTAAGTGACATGTCATGACTGCAGAGCATTTTATACTGAACAGATAACCAGAAATTTCATTATTAGATACACGAAACAAGGAAGAGCACAAAAAAGTAACAATTGTCGCTCTACATTCGCAGAACACCTTGTGGTTGTGAAACCACGCTAACAGACATCAACACAGATTTAAAAATTCTCAAGTGCATCAGCAACTCGTCCACAAAAACTAATAACTTTGAAGACTGCCAAATAAAGCCACAGTTCAAGGAAAAGAGGTAATAAACGAATACACAGCTCTCTCCCTCAAATAACTGTCAGACAACGCTAACCCATAAACACACACGCCTCCCCCCCCCCCCTACACACACACACACACACACACACACACACACACACACACACACACCATCTTCATAAAGAACGAAATAAAGTTTAACCATAACATTTACAGTTGTGAATTTCCGATGCAGTTAATTTTCTACAGTGAATTCTCTGTGACTACAGATGAAAAACTGTGAAAGAATAACTACTGCAATGCAAGGCATGGAAAACCACAAAAATCGCAATGCGTGGTAACAGGGTGTATATACTGTATAAAAAAACTTCTCTGTTTTCGTACTTTTGTATTTGCTAAAGGCGGATCCAATCCACGAGCCAATGTATTTGTAAGCGATCATGGACACGAGAGCTTCAACCTAAATATGAATATAGGGAAAATAAATCTGTTTCATGTAGTGAAACTTTTCTCTAAACAATTGTTGAAACTTCTTCTTGATTACTTGATACAACTGGGAATAACCGAACTTGCCAAACTCTTAAACTGGCGGTTACTGGTGCCAACGTTAAATATCATGAAAAAAATCTGTACGAAATAATAAAACGACTTTAAAAGGATTAATTGTTAGTGTTTGTTAAATAATGTGTTTATCCTGATTCTGAACATTAATAAAATGTATTTCAAAATGGGATGGAATATCCCTAGGTTTGTGCCTCTAAAATCATTTAAATCAAAGCTCTGTTCATGAAACATATTTACATTTAAAGAGGATTGCAAAAGATCGCACACAACCCCTATTCGAATGTATTCTTCCCAGTACAAAAACTTTAAAAATTAATGACTACTGCTTGCTTCTCAAAAAATGACTAAGAGTAAAAAATCGATGTACGTTTTCAGAACCGGCCTTGGGAAGAAAACAAAAGCAAATAACGTGAAATTAAGCTTCTTTCTCTACATATAAAATACTTCTTGTTGTCACTTACGACGATGTCTTTCGCCTTACAAAGCAAAGGAGTTAGATCATTAATTTCTTTTTCATTTCGCTATTCTTTAACAATCATACTCTGTTAAATAGTGTGCTTATGAGGTGGTAATTCACCCTCATAGTAGCTCTTGGAAGAATGATCTAACCAATTGGCCTTCAGGCGTCTCTTACATAGCGTATAAACTTGTCAGTTCAGAAAGCCGTTTTTCTGGTAGTGAATATGGATGACGTTACCGAGAAAAAAGAAAACAAAGTGTTAGAAGTTTTCTTATTAGCTGATCGAAACGTTATGATATTGCCTAAATATATCAATAAAATCGTTGTTAGATACCCACTGAAATGTATTCGCCAGCACTCGAAGTAATAACGGGGTGACAGTGTAAAAATCCCCATTCACGATCAAGCTTATTTGTGAAATTAACTCTTATGCAACCACGGATATGTCACACAAACCCATACACGATTCAACTAGTTTGTCAATTTAGCCTGACTTTTTTAGCAAATGCCGTTCGTGTATGCTGCATTTCGACACCAGTGTGAATGGCTACAAACGCAGATAAAGTATTTCTAGCGTTTACTCTGGCACCGTGTTCAAAGAAGCAGAAGAAGGAAACCAGATGATGGTCCAGGAAATGATTTAAAATGAGAGAGAAATGGACACCTAAAAATCTGTTAAAGTAAATGTTACACTTGGAACCTGATGACTACATCAACTTTCTCCGAATGAGCAGCGAAACTTTCGATAACTTGTTTGGAGTTATTTCGCCCTCTCATTGTAATAGAAGACAAGCACACGAAAACATATTCTTCTCTTTTTTATTGTCTAACGGCAGATTACTAAAATACCACAGTGCGGGAACATATTACCTACATCGGCTGTAGAAGAACCGGAGAGCTTGGATTTTTTTTTCTGTTTTATTGCACTTCCCACTTGTATGTTGTGCGTGAAATATTAATTTCCTTCTTAAATTCTTGCTGTGTAATATACGGTTGGGAAGGACGACACCACTGCCATTTTGGTAATTTCCTGTTTTGTTTTTATCCTATATCGTAGCTTCCGTAGTTGTGGAAACTCCAGGTACAATGGAAAAATTTAATAAAATTCTGTTCCATATAACATGTCCGATGAAACACCAATACAGACAACATCTATCTACATCTACATCTACACGGATACTCTGCAAATCACATTTAAATGCCTGGAAGAGGGTTCACAATTCTGTATTATTCCAATCTCGTATAGCGCGCGGAAAGAACGAACACCTATATCTTTCCGTACGAGCTCTGATTTCCCTTATTTTATCGTGGTGATCGTTTCTCCCTATGTAGGTTGGTGTCAACAAAATATTTTCGCATTCGGAGGAGAAAGTAAATCACTTCTGGTTTACTCGATGACTTTCCGCCAATTACTACGAACTGTGACCTCTCTGACAGCAAATCACAAATCCAGTCACATAACTGAGACGATATTCCATAAGCACGCAATTTCACTACAAGCCGCTTGTGTGGTACAGTGTCAAAAGCCTTCCGTAAATCCAAAAATACGGAATCAATCTGAAATCCCTTGTCAACACTTCACGTGAATAAAGAGCTAGTTGTGTTTCACAGGAACGATGTTTTCTAAATCCATGTTGACTGTCTGTCAATAGACAGTTTTCTTCGAGCTAATTCATAATGTTCGAACACAATATATGTTCCAAAATCCTGCTGCATATCGACGTTAACGTATGGGCCTGTAATTTAGTGGATTACTCCTACTACCTTTCTTGAATATTGGTGTGACCTGTGCAACTTTCCAGTCTTTTGTTACGAATCTTTCGTCGAGCGAACGGTTGTATATGATTGTTAAGTATGGAATAATGCATCAGCATACTCCGAAAGTAATCTAACTGGTATACAGTCTGGACGAGAAGACTTGCTTTTATTAAGTGATTTGAGTTGCTTCCCTAATCCGAGGATATTTACTTCTACGTTACTCATGTTGGCAGCTGTTCTCGATTCGAATTCTGGAATATTTACTTCGTCTTCTGTTGTGAAGGCGTTTCGGAAGGATGCGTTTAGTAACTCTACTTTGGCAGCACTGTCTTCGGTAGTATCTCCATTACTATCGCATTGTTTGTTTCTTGCCGCTAACATACTTCACATGCGATCAGAATCTCTTTGGATTTTCTGCCAGGTTACGAGGCAAAGTTTCGTTGCGGAAACTGTTATAAGCATCTCGCATTGAAGTCTGCGCTAAATTTCGAGTTTCTGCAAAAGATTGCCAATCTTGGGGATTTTGCGTCTGTTTAAATTTGGCATGTTTAGCGCTTGTTGCTTGTGCAACAGTGTTGTAACCCGTTTTGTGTACCAACGAGGATCAGCTCCGTTGTTTGTTGATTTATTTGGTATAAATCTCGCTTGCTGTCTTCTCAGATTTGCCGTCAGATTTCTCTCAAACATTTCAAAAAGGGCATATATTTGACAAATACGTCAAGTAGTGCCACACATGGTTAAATTTTTGGAAAAACGTAGTTCAGTTTACGATGTTGCGGTGACTGTGTTGTTAAGAAGTACGATGCAGTGTTCCTTCGGACATGCACTGCATCGTACTTCTTAACAACACAGGCACCGCAACATCGTAACTACCCGACGACGCCAGGCCACGACATTCATCTAAAATGTCTCTCCACCTGCACGGGAATAACATATTGTGTACGAGTGCAGGTCGTTACGCACGAACGGCGACGTTTGGGTCTGGCCGTGAGTCGTGCATGGATAGCCAAAGCAGTTAATCGGGGTTCTGGGCTCGAGTGCCGGTCCGGCACGAATTTTCATTGCCGACCTTCCATTATACAGCTGATGGTTGACCGTACCCTCAACTGCGAAACTATTTTATGCACCAGTGAAGTTTGACAACTTGTTTGATCGTGTACAGGGGCCTTAATGACCAACAGTAAGTAAATAACTGCACATATTTTAAAAATGTTCCCAAACTACGTTAAAAAAAACGCTTTCTCTCCTGACATTAGAGTAGTTCATTACAATCGCTGGTGCATTATCCTAGCCACACCGTCTCGTTGTCTGCTCACTACACTTCAACTGCGCCAGTTAAATTCCTTCGCAATCTCCTTTCGCTATCCACTGAAGTGGCCTTCAGTACATTCCCTTATTTTTTCTTCTTCGCCTTGTTCTTCTTCTTCTTCTGACTGACCACTGGCAGATTAGCGGTTAGCTGCCTAGTGAGCTGAACGTCGCATGTACCGTTATTTCACGCTTATGTAGAAGAATTCAGAGGGAGGGAAAAGACGACAGTATGGGTAAGGTCATTCGTATGTTGCAACTCGGCACCAAGACTTGTCTTCAGTGCTCGAAGTTATCCAACTGCCAAACCCCTTATCTATGTAGAGACATGCCGGGACCGAAACAGTGACAACTGGGTTTCCTTATGGGACGACAGCACGTTACGAGTACGTATGCCACTGTACGTCTTTCTTAAGACTGGTGTGATAAAAAAAATGTTGTATGACTAGGGCCTCCCGTCGGGTAGACTGTTCGCCGGGTGCAAGTCTTTCGATTTTATGTCACTTCGGCGGCTTGCGCATCGATGGGGATGAAATGATGATGATTAGGACAACGCAACAACCAGTCCCTGAGCGGAGAAAATCTCCGACCCGGCCGGGAATCGAACCCGGGCCCTTAGGATTGACATTCAGTCGGGCTGACCACTTTTTTTTTTAAATTGATCTCATTTTGTTCGTTTTTGTTCGTTGTATCTGCTCGGGGTGGACGTCGCAAGACACCCGTTTCAGTTCGTCGTTGATCCATTTACTCAGTTTTTTTTATTACAGAGGGCAGCTAACCTTCTGACCGAACACGCTGAGTTACCGTGCCGGCGACCACTCAGCTACCGGGGGAGGACACTGGTGTGATGACTGCGGTCTATGAGGAGGAGTGTGCTCTTTTTCGTTGTTAATTTGGACCTATGTCCTATTTAATGGACGATAACGGCCGCCTGTACATGACGACTACATGCCTGCTTCCAGGAATTAAATCCAACAGGAAATGCATTGAACGCTTCAGAATGAAGAACCACAGTCCTGATACCGCTCCCGTTCGCCATTGCTGACCTTCACAGGGTGCTTGTCCACTAATGGAAGAGGTCTATGTCGTCGATTGCTGTGCAAACACTGTATCCATGTGCGCGTACACCCTAATTACTCTACGACGCAAACATTTCGGGTTACACTCGTATGGTGTGAGACGTTCCCGATGGGGTCCATTGGGGGCCGGACCGCCCAATAACCCTGGGTTCGGTGTGGGGCGGCGGTGGGGTGGGTGGACTGCTGTGACCTATTGTGGGGTTGTGAACCACTGAGGGCTACGGCGGGACGAAGCCTCTCCGTCGTTTCTAGGTCCCCAGTTTAATACACAATACAATACATAATAGGAGAGGTTACCGCAAGGGATGCTAGATGGCTGTAAACACAGTACAACGAGTGCTATGCAAAAATATGTAAGGCAAGAGCGCCAAATCCCATATTGGCATTGTATGTTAACGGCGGATGAATTGTCTGTTTGAGCTAGTATCACCCAGACTGTATCCGTGTCACTATGTTACGTGCCATAGCACCTAATAGTTCACAAATTATCGAATGTGCCTAATGTTTCGTGGATCTCGGATATTCCTTAAGAACATAAGAGTATTATTGAAAAAAGGTTTACAGACAATTTCAAAATTATTTACTGCGATGAATGAAAACTGGAAGATAATACCGCCTTTCTTTAATGTTGTTGTTGTTGTTGTTGTTGTGGTCTTCAGTCCAGAGACTGGTTTGATGCAGCTCTCCATGCTACTCTATCCTCATCTCCCAGTATCAAGTATCAACTGCAACCTACATCCTTCTGAATCTGTTTAGTGTATTCATCTCTTGGTCTCCCTCTACGATTTTTACCCTCCACGCTGTCCTCCAATACTAAACTGGTGATCCCTTGACGCCTCAGAATATGTCCTACCAACCGATCCCTTCTTCTAGTCAAGTTGTGCCACAAATTTCTCTTCTCCCCAATTCTATTCAATACCTTCTCATTAGTTATGTGATCTACCCATCTAATCTTCAGCATTCTTCTTGTCTAAACTATTTATCGTCCACGTTTCACTTCCATACATGACTACACTCCATACAAATACTTTCAGAAACGACTTCCTGACAGTTAAATCTATACTCGATGTTAACAAATTTCTCTTCTTCAGAAACGCTTTCCTTGCCATTGCCAGTCTACATTTTATATCCTCTCTACTTCGACCATTATCAGTTATTTTGCTCCCCAGATAGCAAAACTCATTTACTTCTTTAAGCGTCTCATTTCCTAATCTAATTCCCGTAGCATCGCCCGATTTAATTCGACTAAATTCCATTATCCTCGTTTTGGTTTTGTTGATGTTCATCTTATATCCTCCTTTCAAGACACTGTCCATTCCGTTCAACTGCTCTTCCAGGTCCTTTGCTGTCTCTGACAGAATTACAATGTCATCGGTGAACTTCAAAGTTTTTATTTCTTCTACATACCTACTCCTCATTTTTCTTTTGTTTCCTTTACTGCTTGCTCAATATACAGATTGAATGACATCGGGGATAGGCTACAACCCTGCCTCACTCCCTTCCCAACCACTGCTTCCCTTTTATGCCCCTCCACCCTTATAACTGCCATCTGGTTTCTGTACAAATTGTAAATAGCCTTTCGCTCCCTGTATTTTACCCCTGCTACCTTCAGAATTTGAATGAGAGTATCCCAATCAACATTGTAAAAAGCTTTCTCTAAGTCTACAAATGCTAGAAATGTAGGTTTTCCTTTGTCGTAGGATCAGTATTGCCTCACGTGTTCCAAAATTTCTGCGGAATCCAAACTGATCTTCACCGAGGTCGGCTTCTACCAGTTTTTCCATTCGTCTGTAAAGAATTCGTGTTAGTATTTTGCAGCTGTGACTTATTAAACTGATAGTTCGGTAATTTTCACATCTGCCAACACCTGCTTTCTTTGGGATTGGAATTATTATATTCTTCTTGAAGTCTGAGGGTATTTCGCCTGTCTCATACATCTTGCTCATCAGATGGTAGAGTTTTGTCGGGGCTGGCTCTGCCAAGGCTATCAGTAGTTTTAATGGAATGTTATCTACTCCCGGGGCCTTGTTTCGACTTACGTCTTTCAGTGCTCTGTCAAACTCTTCACGCAGTATCATGTCTCCCATTTCGTCTTTTTCTACCTCCTCTTCCATTTCCATAATATTGTGCTCAAGAACATCGCCCTTGTAAAGACCCTCTATACACTCCTTCCACCTTTCTGCTTTCCCTTCTTTGCTTAGAACTGGGTTTCCATCTGAGCTCTTGATATTCATGCAAGTGGTTCTCTTTTCTCCAAAGGTCTCTTTAATTTTCCTGTAGGCAGTATCTGTCTTACCCCTAGTGATACATGCTTCTACATCCTTACATTTGTCCTCTAACCAACCCTGCTTAGCCATTTTGCACTTGATCTCATTTTTGAGACGTTTGTATTCATTTTTGCCTTCTTCGTTTACTGCATTTTTGTATTTTCTCCTTTGATCAATTAAATTCAATATCTCTTCTGTTACCCAAGGATTTCTAGTACCCCTCGTCTTTTTACCTACTTGATCCTCTGCTGCTTTCACTATTTCATCTCTTAAAGCTACCCATTCTTCTTCTACTGTATTTCTTTTCCCCATTCTTGTCAATTGTTCCCTAATGCTCTTCCTGAAACTCTCTACAACCTCTGTTTCTTTCATTTTATCCAGGCCCCATCTTCTTAAATTCCCACCTTCGTGCAGTTTCTTCAGTTTTACTCTACAGTTCATAACCAATAGATTATGGTCAGAGTCCACATCTGCCCCTGGAAATGCCTTACAATTTAAAATCTGGTTCCTAAATCTCTGTCTTACCATTATATAATCTAGCTGACACTTTCCAATATCTCCAGGCTTCTTCAATGTATACAACCTTCTTTGAAGATTAATGAACCATGTGTTAGCTATGATTAAATTATGCTCTGTGAAAAATTCTACCAGGCGGCTCCCTCTTTCATTCCTTAACCCGATTCCATATTCACCAACTATGTTTCCTTCTCTTCCTTTTCCTACTATCGAATTCCAGTCACCAATGACTATTAAATTTTCGTCTCCCTTCACTATCTGAATAATTTCTTTTATCTCATCATACATTTCATCAATCTCTTCTCATCTGCGGAGTTAGTTGGCATATAAACTTGTACTACTGTGGTAGGAATGGGCTTGTATCTATCTCGGCCCTTTTAAATTTCCTAACCTACCTTCCACGCTCTGACCCTTAGAGCGCCAGTTTTCTTTCTCCTGATAACAAAGTCCTCCTGAGTAGTCCTCCCCCCCCCCCCCCCCCCCCGGAGATCCGAATGGCGGACCATTTTACCTCCGGAATATTTTACCCAAGAGGACGCCATCACAAGTGATGGTACGGCATATATAACTCATGATGGGAATTTGCATGTGATTCAGCGTAGTGAATAAAATGATATTGAGGAAATTTAGGTAAACAGGTGACAGAAGGTGAAAATGTCTCTAGGGCTCCAAAGTGTGATGATGTATTTCATTACATAAGAAGATGAAATTTATGAAAGTAAGTGTTCTACTGAAGTATTTAATTTAACCACCAACAACGCAAATGATACTGCAGTTTTCTCAAGCTTATATGAATGTGATAAAGTGTAAGAAACTGTTGCAGTAATCATGAACTGGATGGCGCTTGTAAAGTAAAAGGAAATTACAGTGCGTCACCAACCAGCCTTCAAAATAATATTAATTCACTCATTTTTTTGAATGTGTTGACTTTAGACTAACATATTCCACACAATAAGCGTAACTGTTTGTCGCATTTGCTTCTGCGATTAACGCAGAGTAACCGTCCACTCCACAGAAATTAAGATAACAGTTTACTTCATCAGTTGAAACTACAAATTATCATAACTGCGTTTTCCAGTTATTGTATTGTATTGTGTTTTGTGTATTTAAACAGGGGACCTAGAAACAACGGAGAGGCTTCGTTTCCGCCGTAGCCCTCAGTGGTTCACAACCCCACAACAGGCCACAGCAGTCCACCCACCCAACCGCCGCCTCACACAGAACCCATGGTTATTGTGCGGTTCGGCTCCCAGTGAACGCCCCCCCCCATCCCCCCCCCCCCCGGGAACATTTCTCATCAGACGAGTGTAGCCCCAAATGTTTGCGTAGTAGAGGTAGAGTAATTATGGTGTAAGCTTAGGTGGAGACAGTCTTTGCGCAGCAATCACCGACCCATTGTAACTGAGGCAGGATAAGGGGAACCAGCCCGCATTCGCCGAGGTAGATGGAAAACCGCCTTAAAAACCATCCGCAGACTGGTCGGCACACCGGACCTCGACACTAATCCACAGGGAGCTATGGCCGAGCGGTTGTAGGCGCTTCAGTCTGTAACTGCGCGACCACTACCATCGCAGGTTCGAATTCTGCCTCGGACATGGATGTGTGTGATGTCCTTAGGTTAGTTAGGTTTAAGTAGTTCTAAGTTCTAGGGGACTGATGACCTCAGATGTTAAGTCCCGTTGTGCTCAGAGCCATTTGTACCATTTGACACCTTCCCGCTCGGGCAGCAGCGCGTTAGACCGCGTGACTAGCCGAGCTGCCGGCCGGTGTGGTCGTGCGGTTAAAGGCGCTTCAGTCTAGAACCGCGTGACCGCTACGGTCGCAGGTTCGAATCCTGCCTCGGGCATGGATGTGTGTGATGTCCTTAGGTTAGTTAGGTTTAAGTAGTTCTAAGTTCTAGGCGACTGATGACCTCAGAAGTTAAGTCGCATAGTGCTCAGAGCCATTTGAACCATTTTTAGCTAGCCGAGCAGGCTTCCCAGTTGTTGATAATAATGAAAAAATCTGTACATTACTGAATTTCAAATGAGTTCATGAGGAATAACTTGATTAAAAGCTGTTCAGCAGTTGTACGATACATGCAAGAATAAAGTGCAGGCAAAGAGACAGTTTGTAACTGAAAAGATTGAACTTATATTGTCTATTGAAAGTACTGAATTGACTCAACTCATCTTTGCAATTTACCGATATATTAGTTTTACAGTTTTATTGTATGAGAACATACGAGTGCTATGAACACTATTCACTGTAGGCCTAACTAGAAGAGCATCTACTCACAAGGGGAGGCCATGACATTCGGATCACGGGTTTACTTCAGGCTCTGTACAGTTATAGCAGTCCATCAGGACAGCATAACGTGCAAGCAGGTGGGCGTACTACTTAGGCGATTTCGAGACTATCGCTAGAGAAGTTTTAGGCGTCAATGATGTACAGGTGCGTTGCGACCCTGAGCGTGAGATGACTGCGGTCATGCGGTTAGCGCGCGAGCTCCGCAACCGGTGGATCGAGCCGTGATCGTGTTTTCTTTATTTATGTTTCTTCCAACACTGGTCATATTATTTCACACGTACTACATTTGAAAAGTAAAATAGTGAAAAGACAAATGTATTTACGTAAACTTTTATTGAACTTCCGATTTTATTTGATTGTTTGCTAATTTTTAATATCACAACAAATATTACATTTTGACAACCGACAAGTAAACGATGAAACACATAAAGTTTTCCTGAAAAGGTATGCCTGTCGCGGTTTACAAAATCCCTTATACCTGCAATCGGGTAAGGTACCTAGAACTGCTTTGTACCTGGACGCTTCGATCTGCGGACAAAAGTTTCAAGGACGAAGGACAGTCTTGGAAAGCCCAAGTCAGACATCGATAAATAAGGATGTAAATAAATTTACTGAATAATGCAATGAGTTACAATATGCCAGAATGTGAGGGAAATGTACGATTAATCGTCGGATATGCTTTCGACATAACTGGTTGCAAGATGATATTTTTTCATATAGATGCGGAAAACGTAAATTAAAATGGCATCTACTACATCGAATGAATGCAGTTTTCCCGCATGCACAATTAATCTTCAGAGTGTCTAAGGGAAAACAAAGCTCATTGACATTTTGAAAAATTTGTCTTTCTTCCGATAGTTTGGATGCAAACCACGCGTAGTGCAATATTTTCGTAAATATCGGTGCCGAAAATTGACGATGTACGACTAGATATATTTCAGTATCATCCTCATGAGAAGCAATTTCTCGTTGGTTGACAATCAAATATGAACAAGTTTGAAGGCGCTTGATAAAGTTTTTAAATTGCGTATAGAAATAAAAGTCGCATAATATTTGCTGTAATGATAAAAATTTGCAAATAGCCAAACACCATCAATAAAAGTTCATGTAAATACACACGTCTTTATCATATTACATTTCAAATGTAACATGTACGAAATAATCTGACTAGTTTTGGAAAAATATAAATGAAAAAAGGGCAGGACTCGATCCAGTGATCCACCGATTACGGAGACTGAACGCTAAGCACGTGACCGCCGCACTCGTGCTCAGGGTAGCAACGCACCGGCACATCACTGACACGTAAAACTTCTCTAGCAATACTCGCGGAATCACCTAAGTAGTAGCCACACTAATTGCACATTATGTTGTCTTAATGGACTACTGAAAGTGTACGAAGTTTGAGGTAAATCAGTAGTCCAAACATCGTTGCCTCCCCTTGTCAGATAAATATTAAAAATGTTGGACTATTTTGTGTGTAAAAGTCGGCTTTGTAGACATAAGTATTCCGTTAACGAGGTCACGAGTGGAAAGGTTCCCGCGTTGCATTTGTCGGTCAGCCAAATGCCACACAGAACTGTTAGACTCTCCTTTCCCCCATGTTGATGTACCGCATGTTGTATAGGCGCAGTAGAGTAGTACATGCTAGCAGAAATCCTCGACAATCGTTCTTGGCTTCGACTTTCCTATTGTAGATGCCGCGATTTCTTCAGCGGACAGACAAGAACAAACATCATTTGCGTGTCTCCTTCGCCGGCGATGGCCGTGCTTATCTCCCCTTCTTTCTTGTAGAGTGACATACTTTCTATGTAACTATTCTTTCAAGAGCAATTTTCCCTGATACAAGATAAGATATTTTTTACGTGTAACTATCAATATTTAATAAGTATATGGCATCAATTTGACTTTTAAGTTGTCTTACGACAGATATAAAAAATCTGTTACTCTCACCAGCTGGAAAATATGAAATGTTGTAAGTCACTTATAAAACATTATTTTGGGGTTTAAAGCTATTATTTTCGTCATGCGCTGCACAGTATCACGTGAATACGTAGATAAACAATTCCTTACTTACTTTGTATGACACTGTTAGATATTTTTTATCACCTGCGGCATGAGGGTAATCTTCCAATACGTATTAGTCTCTGCATATTTATCGGCTGTAAAACAATATTTGAACGGACAAAATATGGTTCAAATGGCTTTCAGCATTATGGGACTTAACAGCTAAGGTCATCAGTCCCCTAGAACTTAGAACTACTTAAACCTAACGACATCACACAACACCTAGTCATCACGAGGCAAAGAAAATCGCTGACCCCGCCGGGAATCGAACCCGGGAACCCGGGCGTGGAAAGTGAGAACGCTACCGCACGACCACAAGCTGCGGACTTTGAACCGACATGTAGTTATTATGTAACCAACTTCATCCTTGCATGATTTTTTTAAGATTGAGCTCTAGCCGTTATTTATTTTTTTATTTTATTGACATACGCGACGCCTTTTTATGACATCTTGTGGGCTTTCGTCAGAATATTAACATCTCTGAACTTCCAAAAACGCTGTCTGAACTGAGACGGAGTAACAACAGATCTGTAGAGAACATTGCACCAGGTCGTTGACTTCTTACTGACAAACAGCCGATTTCTACAATCTTGAGACAAATAGTCGTTGCTTATCAGAAGTTTCTGACAATGATATGTGGGTGTTGGGATCAAGATGGTTCACCACTGTTTACAACAATAAAAGGTGGCGTCATTGGTGAAGAGGTGATCAAAGGATGACGATAATTCAGAGAAAATACGGGAAAGTAACGGAGTTGTTAGAGACGTGGAAGACTTATCGAATCTGGGTGTCAGGAATGCCCCTGCTCGGTTTCCTCTAGAGTGATATCGGATTACGACGGAGAAGTTGGTGTTCCCAGAACGTGTTTTCACCCTGCAGCGGAATGATTTGAAACTTTTTAGCGGATTAAAACTGAGTGCCGGACTGGGTCTCGTACCCAAAATGTTTATCCTTCGGGAGAAATGCTTTACCGATCCAGGCACGAGTGACGACGCACCCTCTACTTCCACGACGACCAGTGCGGCCGAGCGGTTCTAGGCGCTACAGCCTGGAACCTGCCTCGGCCATGGGTGTGTGTGACGTCCTTAGGTTAGTTAGGTTTAAGTAGTTCTAAGTTCTAGGGGACTGATGACCCTCAGAAAGTCCGATAGTGCTCAGAGCCATTTGAACGCACCCTCTACTTCCACCAATACTTCTTCCTACTTTTAGAAATTCTCCTGCGTACATTGCAGGACTAGTACTCCTGGAAGAAAGGAAATCACGGAGAAATCGCTTGGCGAATGTTTCCTAAAAGAATTTTCACTTAGCACCGGTGTGTTCGTTGGTTTGAAATTTTCCGGCTTATTAAAATTCTATGCGGGCTGAGACTCGAATCCGAAGCCTCTGCCCTTTGTGGCAAATGCGTTACCGTGTGATCTATCCTGACACGACTAACAACAGTCTCTCAGAGCTCTACTTCCATTAGAACCTGCGTATTAGTTTTTGGAAACTTGGAGAGAGGTACTAGGGGCAATAAAGGTGTGAAGGCAGCTCGTGATTCTTGCTTGAATAGCTCAGCCGATAGACCATTTGCCCAAGAAAGGCAAAAGTTCTGGTTTAGAGACACTGTCCAGCAAACAGTTTTAATCTACTAGAAAGCTGAAGTTGTCTGAGATGTGGCAGGAGAGACAATGTGTGGCGACCGAAGATTATGGTAAGCACAGGCAGTTTACCTGGGGGATGGGAGTGGAAATTAGGCTGTGAGGATCTCATGATTAGATAATCCTTACGGTATATGAGTAAGGGTATACAGGATTTGTGTAAAAAGTAATAAGACTGATTTTTTGCTGACACGAGTGTACTTTGCAGCGCCCGCACCCCTGGGGCGGGGGGACTGGTGGTGGGGGGTGTCTGGCCGAAGTCGCGCGGCGTGCCAGTCGCCTGTGGGCTCTTGTCTCCACGGCATCGTGCGTTGAGTGGACACGTCGCAAAGGCGTTGGTCGAGGTGCACCATGCCGGAAACGATCGAGCAACGTCACGCCATCGCGTTTTGTGTGAAACTAGGAAAATCGGGTACCACAATGTTAGATATGTGTCGGCAGGCCTACGGCGATGATTGTCTGTCACAAGCCCAGGTTTCCAGGTGGGTGAAGAGCTTTAAAGAGGGCCAGGACAGCATTGAGGACGAGTACCGCTCCGGAAGCCCGTCAACCAGCAAAACTGAAGAAAACATAGACAGTGTGCGCGTTCTATTGAACACCTACCGTCGGATGAGTGTCAGGCTGATAGCAGATGGCGTCGGACTTGATAAAATGACAGTGCACAGCATCACCACCAAAGAATTTTCGATGAGGAAGATCTGCTCCAAAATGGTCCCGAAGATCTTGTCAGACGTTCAAAAGCAAGCACATGTGGACGCCTGCCAAGACAATCTCCAGAGCCTTGAAGCTGATCTGGAAATTTTAGATAACGTTATTACCGGAGACTAAACCTGGGTGTTTCAGTATGACCCAGAGACAAAGCGCATGAGCATCGAATGGCACACGGCAGCATCCCCACGTCCAAAAACAGGCTCGAATGAGCAAATCGAAGGTGATGGCCACGCTGATTGTGTTTTTCGACGTCAGGAGCGTGGTTCGTCATGAGTTTGTGCCCCAAGGCCAAACTGTCAGCGGTGCTTTTTATTGCGAAGTGCTCAAGAGACTGAAAGCCAGGTTCCATCACGTGAGGCCAGCCATAGCCGATGATTGGAAGCTGCATCATGACAACCTGCCGAGTCACACCTACTTCATGGCGGTCGTCTACCTGGCCAAGAAAGGGATTCCAATGATTCCCCTGCCCCCCTAAAATCCCAATGTGATCCTGCCAGACTTTTCTTTTGTTCTGTTAACTAAAAACTACCCTGAAAGGACACCGTCATGGGACCCTGGAGGAGGTCCAAGTCGCCACGACGATGGATTTGAAACTCATCCCAGACACAGTGTTCGTGGCAGCCTTTGAAGAGTGGAAATCTCACATGCGGCGGGTTGTTGACTCTCAAGGGTCATGCATCGAAGAATACTAAGTGGTTGTAGCTCTATCTACAATAAATTTTGATTCAGAAGCTCAGTATTATTACATTTTATACAAACCCTGTACTTAGGTGAGTGAGACTATAGGCTTCAGGGTTGGATGAGGTGTCAGTGCTAAATAATTTGTTGCGATTTTTTGGGATGGGTATTGTAAAGATGATGGCATGTTAGTAAGATGTAGTTTAGTGCAGCAGGATTTCTTTGCTGGACCAGATTTAGTTGATGGTGGCACATTAGGCTATTGCTGATGTAATGGCTGATCCAGGTGAGGCTGCTGCATATGCGTCTACTGCAGCTGTGGTTGGCGCAGTTGCGAGTGATGACAATGAAGCCTTTGTTTTGTTATGAGGAGGACGTACGAGGAGCATTCAATACGTAACCGCAACGAATTTTTTTCTCGGCCAATTTCGGTTAAAAAATGCTGAAGTTGATGTGGAGCATCGTGGAATATTCCCACTTTAGTCCCTACATGTAGCCTTCAAAATTGCCTCTGTAACGAGGTGCCTTCCAAAAGACAGCAGTTACTGAATTTATTTTGGCAGAGATCCAGAGCATTGTAGATGTTCATAGGGGCTTGCCGAATATCTTCGGAGGCCTGGCAGAAACAAAAACACGGTTAATTGTTGAGTGAGGCGTCTGTCATCATCGCAACAAGGTCGGGCGAATCTGTCCGATCTTCCGTGTGCTATCCGGCTGCATACAGCTCTGACTCATGCCGTGGTGCCAGTGATGGAGGCGTTTTTATAATAGTAAATATTACGATAATAACTGGTCATGTTAGTACAGAACCTGCTGTGAAGTAAGTCTGGTGAATCAAACGCAGTAATCGGATGCTTGTAATAGGCTGCTTCTATAGATCCCCTGCCTCGGGTCAGTAGTGGCGAAACATTCCAGGGGAAATATACAGAAGATGAGTCAAAAATTTCCTGGAAGTGGAATACTCTCAGGGGCGATTTTAATTTACCACCTCTGTAGAGACTCAGGTGATTAGGGCGGGCCAGCCGTGGTGGCCGAGCGGTTCTAGGCGCTACAGTAAAGACTACCGCGCGACTGCTACGGTCGCAGGTTCGAATCCTGCCTCAGGCATGGGTGTGTGTGATGTCCTTAGGTTAGTTAGGTTTAAGTAGTTCTAAGTTCTAGTGGACTGATGACCTCAGAAGTTAAGTCCCATAGTGCTCAGAGCCATTTTTTTATTAGGGCTGGTTGTAGCAACAGGCAATCGTGAGATGTTATTCTAAACGCTTTATCCGAAAATTATCTTGATCAGTTAGAGAACTGACTCGTGAGGGAAACATCTTAGATTTCCTGGTTACAAACAGGCCGGAACTTCTCGACTCAGTGTAGACCAGCGAATCAGTGATCATAAGGACGCTATAGCAACACTATAAGTGTAAATACCAGTAGAAATATGCGAAGATAATTATGCTTACTATGTGTTCTAAGTGACAGATTTCAGATTACCTGAAAATCCACCACCAAACATTCCTCTCTGAAGCTGAAAATGTTGTGTATAAATGATCAAAGTTCAAGAATATTATACAGTAGACCTTAGACTAGTATGTGCCGAGCAAAGTTGTGAGGGACAGGGAAAATCGTCCATGGTTCGGCAGCTGCGGTAGAAAACTTCACTGCAGATTTAAATGTGGGCAAAGAGTTGTCAACAAACCAATACCGAACTACGCCAAAATTAGCTTAAAGGGAACCATGCGTGAAGTGTTCGGGCTAGAAAGTAAAATTCTATCTTTTGATCGGACGGAAAATTCTGAGAGTTTTGGTCTTATGTTAAATCAGTAAACGGATCAAAGCCTCTCAGAGACTTCAATGGCACCAAAATGGGGGATGACAGAGAGAAGGCAGAAATTTTTCCAAAATTTTTTCTCTGAGAAGAGTAGTACTGAGTTTTGTCCTACAAGTCGCAAGAACTCCTAAACGACACACACACACACACACACACACACACACACACACACACACAGTAAGGTGGCTTACGGAGTGTAGCTGTAGGTGTAAGTGTAGATGTAGAAATATATGCGTGTCAAAACTGAACTTTTTGTAGTTACTCAGTATTTTGCTTTAATTCTTCACAGTACACTCTAACACATCGAAAATGTTCCTGTAAACACTTCGCCACTCAATTAACGTTATAATCTTCAAGTAGTAATCAGCCTGGGAAAATTAAGGTAACGTAATTTTTTTATCGAAGGGAAGAAAATATTGCAATATGAATAATTTGTTTGAACGTAATCAATACCCAAAGAAGTGTTAAATGCAATCGATGGCTTGTGAGATTGTCCGCACCTTGTATCTGCACAGCAAGTAGACTAATGTGTGCAAACTTAGCTGACCACTTAGCGCGCAAATGGACAAAACATCTGAACTGTCTTCTCAAGCCCAGGGTGTTAAACAGACATTCTATATAAATATGAACCTGGCCCTGTAAGTCAGCTAATATCATGTGCAGATCATAACAAAAATCATTAGAAATGCTGCTGTCACTTAACTAGAATGAATAAATTAATAAAATTGAAAGTTTGGGGTATATTCTAGAAAGACAAAAGAACAGCTATTCCCTTTTTTATTCTACATATCATCCATCAACTGTGGTTTCAGAGGTCAAGTGATACACAACAATCATGTTCAATTACTTTCAAAACTCAATAACAAAGTATTTAACTCTTGGACATATTGAATTGGCGATTATTAAAATCGTTATCTCTAGATATAAAAAATTTTTTATCACAGGAACGAATGATTAAAATCTTCATTAGCTCGTTTATGTCTATGATGTCATAGCTGGTCAATGCACTGAGTTGGTGGAGAATAAATTTACTTTCTGAACCGATGAAAAAGCTCTCATGTACTCAATGTGAGGGTAGGTTAGTATCCTAGCATTTGATATTCAATGGTCAAAGTGCACGCAGGTTGGAGTGAGTAAAATCTCGACTCATCATTTACTGTGGCCTAATGTGCAATGGCACTTTACCAAGTGGCATCTGCAACGGTGTTGCTCTGTGCTGGATCTGAAATGCTAATTCCCTACTCTGGCCTTGACTGAATTCACTCAGTCTCAACTTCCCTGTGTTCCGTTAATCTTTTCCTAGTCGAAATAATGGCTATTGCACACTTGCTAAGGGTTGGAGCGACGTGCACAATTTCTTTGCCCTCAGAAATTCCTGCAGGAATAATTAACTACCTCTTTGCTATCTGCTGCCACGATATGTGAAGTGTATCATCCACACTTCATAGAAAGCAAAGCTCTCAACACCCTCAGTGTTTCCCACACACTTGTGTGGTCCGCCGCAAGACAAGAGAGATATCTAGAAATTTTAGTTCTCAAAATGCTTTTAATTAATAGGGATCTCCCCACTGTGTCACATCTGCATCGCCCAGTATGGCTTCAGCCAACCGCTGTCTCTCTAGAGGTGAATTTTATTTTTCTTGCTGGGTCGCAGCCTAGCAATGTTAAGGCCATCCAGCCACGTACCCTCGGTCCCAGCCATATTTACATTAAATGGAATAATGTGTTGTTCTGGCTTATCCCTTTCTGCATTGAAGCTCGCCGTTCTCTTGGTAAGGGGGGGGGGGGGGGTTCTGATGACATTAACCACCTGCTTGGTTCGTCTACAAAATGCATTTCACTTTATTTTATTTATTCATGCCCCTGTCCATATTGGTAGATATTGTTTTGTTAATTTTCGGTACAGGAGAATACTGCAGTTGCCTTTTGTTGACATAATTATTATTTTCTGAGGATCTCATACTGTATAGTACTGTTGTTATGGATCAAGCTCATGTAAGGTCCGTAAAATCTGGACGCCTTACAGGCTCGTCTATGCAGAATCTTACACCATACTTCTTAAAACATCTTTCAATTCCTACTTAGCAGAATTTGCATAGTACTCCCCCATGAGATAAACCAGTTGCTTTTGGCATCTTTGTATATGCATGATGTCAGTAGTTCCTCGAAATTGACGTGGAGCCCATACCATTAGCAGTATTCCAGTACATACAGTGGAAATGTTTGACTAGAAATGCCCTTCCAGGAAAAGCATCATTTTCCTGAAGAATCGAAGTCTTTCACTTGATTTAACTACAGTTGAATGTATGGGATAGTCCCATTTCAGATCACCATGTAGTTTTACCTCCAGTGACTGTAAGGGATGACTAGGAGTGGTCATTGCGACTGACTGCCATGCGAAGGACCTGTGTCCAATTCCGGTACTGCGAGAGACTTTTTCTTGGTGGGAGGACTGGAACGAGGTTCTCTCAACTTTGGGATGCCAATTTAGTTGCTACTTGACGCTGTTGTATCGGCTCCCTGTCAGGAAAACTGACAATGGCCGGGGGAGCGGCGTGCTGACGCTGCGTTGCTCCATGTCGCAGCTAATGACACCATAGTCTCAGACTGCAAGTGTGCCCTGTTGTGAAGTCTTCGAAGTGCACACTCCAAAAACGAAGTCATGGAATCCAGATATTGGTGGCTCCAGTTATGCAAATATCCACATATCTGACTGTCTGTGGTAGTCGTCTAAATAAATAACTTCTCAAAATATATTGCTGTTTGGCAATTTTCCTTGGTAAATGTTGGACTGGCCACTGCCCATATCCACGATGGATCAAAAGAGACAATTATGTAAGTTTTTTTAGTTTCGCATTATTCACCTATACACTAATGAGAAAGTGAAAATCAAAACTGGTAAACCAAAAAAATGGTTCAAATGGCTCTAAGCACTATGGGATTTAATATCTAAGGTCATCAGTCCCCTAGAGTTAGAACTACTTAAACCTAAGTAACCTAAGGACATCACACACATACATGGTCGAGGCAGGATTCGAACCTGCAACCGTAGCGGTCGCGCGGTTCCAGACTGAAGCGCCTAGAACCGCTCGGCTACAACGCCCGCCGGTAAACCAAAAAAGTGATGGCTTCTTTATACATTTATGTAAGGTCTTTTTGGAAAATAATGCATAGAGTTAAAGCGTTCACTGGAATCAGTATCAGACAGCACCTGAAGAAGACTGCGAGTCACGCAGTTGAAATATCGTGCAGGAAAGACGCGAATAACCGGCAAAAACCCAATCAACATGACAACGCCTCGCCGGGAAAGATTGAAGAATTACGTTTATTTTAGGCTTGATCATAGTAAAAGTAAGTTATAAAAGCAAAGTCATTTAGTCGCTATATGCTCTCATTATGAAAGACTGGATGAATATAGTTGGGCTAACACTGGTCGGCTGCATCTTTTGTTCGAAGTAACATGAATGGTGTTCTTAGCTATGTCGTGGTTACTGAATCTGAAAATAAAATCCGCTTTTACCTTTCGGGCTCAGTTTTCATGTACGGCGTCCTATCCATAAATAAAAAATTGCATTTAAAATGCTGTGTATCTGTTATTTTGGTACTGCTGAATTAATTTGATTTTACTTATTTTTTCGGGTGTAATTGTTGGAAAACCATTGATATATATACAAGGAATTCCATACGTGATCCTCAGTTCCGGCATTCACTGCCAGGACACGGAGAAAGCCGATGAGTCACGTTCACGCTGCGTCGTGTCGCGTTTGATCGCTGCGTCACTCTGAGTAGTGAAAGAACGCTGCTCCTGTGAAGTGCGTTGCTGTATGTTCGTGAAGGTTTGTGTTTCGTGTGATTTCAGAGGAAAAAATGCTTCATACGTATATAAGTGGCCGTAATTATTTTTGTTATATCTGTGGTAAGTTAACACTGTAATAGCAAGGACGAAAACTTAATCTTCTTGAAAAAAATGTTATGTGCTTTATTTTGGGTGCAAGGTTGGCGACCAAGACAAAAAAATGCCTAGCCTCCTCCCCCATATACACTATTTAACGTGTGTTGCACTCCTGATGGGCTGGTTAAGAATAACACGACACGAACTTCGGTTGTCCCTGGTTTGGATTTTTGGGTTGTCTTGAGGGAGAAGACCAGACAGCGAGGTCATCGGTCTCATCGGATTAGGGAAGGACGGGGAAGGAAGTCGGCCGTGCCCTTTCAAAGGAACCATCCCGGCATTTGCCTGGAGCGATTTAGGGAAATCACGAAAAACCTAAATCAGGATGGCTGGACGCGGGATTGAACCGTCGTCCTCCTGAATGCGAGTGCAGTGGGCCAACCACTGCACCACCTCGTTCGGTATGATTTGGAGGGAACCAGCGGATCACAAAGCAGACTGTTATTTCTGTGTGCCAAAAATAGCTGGAATCACCTCTAAAACAAGGAAAACTGTGCAGTTCTTGCTAATTTATCATCTGCTTCAAGACCTACAAGTCAAAGTGAAGAATTGACAGTACCAGCGCATTCCAAGAATGTGACGGTGAGTGAAGATGAATATGGAGACGGACGTCTAGAAGAAAGCGAAGGATATACGGATGCCGACCCAAGATTTCACGCCCCCTGTGAATTAAATGAACCACTTTTTTTTCTCCAGGAGATCTTAACGATTTTATTCGTCATTTAAATTTGTCGAAGCAACAGGTTGAGCTTCTACTTTCACGATTAAAATAAAGGGATCTTCTTCTCCTTGATACGAAAATGAGAGTTTATCGTGACCACCTAACTATTCTCTGAAAATTTCTCCAAGGAAGGCGACTTGGGTTTTTGGAATGGCACCCAATCCGTTATGGAGCCTATTGGCCATGATTTCAGTGTAAGCGATTGACGCTTGTTCATAGATTCTAGCAAACTTAGTCTGAAAGCGGCACTTCTTCACAATGAGTACAAATTTCCTTCCCTTCATGTTGCTCATGCAGTTAACATGAATGAGACATACGAGAACTTTCAACTGCTATTCACACACAGCCAACATAAGAAATACAAATGGCATATATGTGGGGAGGTTACTGGAATTCTCCTCGGTATGGAGTCGGGTACACAAAGTACTGTTGCTTTATACGGGAGTGGGACAGCAGAGACAAAAATTTCCTCTATTCTGGGAAAAAATGGCCTGCTTGTAAAGAACTGCTGCGTGGAAAGGAGGTCTAAACCAGAGGCTCAGACGACTCTCCCACGGTATCGGATGCGAATTTCTCGACCTCCGCTATCGGGTGCAGAACTGGAGGGTTCCCCTTAACAGGTCAGGCGTTCACTACACGCAGCAAGCGGCTACTGGGGTCGCGGAGTACGTGTGGCGTGCAGATGGGACTTTTTTAGGTTAGAGAACTCCTCCTTTGGGAGTAAAGGCGATTTGCCTGTTACATCAGCCACAGTGACCTCAGAGAATCTTGGCCCTCGAAGAAGAAAGGTCCCAGAATTAGTATTGCTTACTGAAGGTTATAATGCACAGATAGTATTAAGAACAGAAAGCTGGTTGAAACCAGACGTCAATGACAACGAAATCCTAAGTTCAGTTTGGAATGTTTATCGTAAGAATACGTCAGTCGCCAGTGGTGGCGGCGTGTTTACTGCAGTAAAAAATTCGATAAAATCTAGCGGGGATCACGGATTCCGAATGTGAATTAATCTGCGTGAAATTGAGTGTCAAGAAACGGTCAAAATTGGTGATCGGATGCTTTTATAGACCACCTGTGTCAGGATCTGTAGTTGTAGGGCGCTTCAGAAAGAACATTCAGAATATCATTAGTAATTTTCTGATCATGCCTTTGTAATAGGGGGTGACTTCAACTTGCCAGGTATAGATTGGGAGTGTTACGTCATCAAAACTGGTGCCAGAGACAGGGAATCGTGTGGCATTGATCTGGATATCTTGTCCGAAAATTACCTTGAGCAGATAGTTAGAGATGGTGACACCGGTTCCCGTCAGATCACCACAATTAAGCGCTGTCGGTCTGGCCTAGCACTTGGATTTGTGACCACCCGGTCTGCCGAGCGCTGTTGGCAAGCGGGGTGCACTCAGCCCCTGTGAGGCAAACTGAGGAGCTACTTGATTGAGAAGTAACAGCTCCGGTCTCATAAACTCACATACGGCGGGAGAGCGGTGTGCTGATCACATGTCCCTCCATATCCGCATTCGATGACGCCTGTGGGCTGAGGATGACACGGCCGCCGGTCGGTGCCATTGGGCCTTCATGGCCTGTTCGGATGGAGTTTAGTTTAGTTTAGATAGTTAGAGAACCAACTCGTGAGGGTAATGTCTTAGACCTCCTGGCACCAAACAGGCCTGAACTTATGGAATCAGTTAGAGTAGAGGAAGGTATCAGTGATCATAAGGCTGTGACAGCATCTACGACGACGGGTCCTTCAACGAATGTGAAGAAAGGTAGTAAGATCTATTTGCTCAGCAGTCGTGACAGGATACCAATTTCAGAATATCTCAGCAGTCAGCATCAAATATTCGGTGACGAGGACGAAGATGTAGAGAACAAATGGAAAAAATTCAGAGGCATCGTTCAATATGCCCAAGACAAGTATGTTGCGAGTAAGGTTTTAAGGGATGGGAAAGATCCACCATATTTTAATAGCTGTATTAGAAAAGCGCTACGTAAACAAAGAGCACTTCATCTCAGATTCAAAAGCAAAAACCTAGCTGACAAACAAAAACTGAAGGAAGTGAAGATGAGCGTGAGGGGAGCAATGAGAGAAGCTTTCAATGATTTTGAAAGTGAGACATTGTCAACCGACCCGAGTAAAAACCCTAAGAAATTTCGGTCGTATGTAAAATCAGTGAGTGGGTCAAAATCATCTATTGATTCTCTCAGCAACCACGCCGGTACCAAACGGAGGATAACAGAGAGAAGGCCGAAATACTGAATTCGGTCTTCCGAAGTTGTTTCACTCCGGAAGATCATAACACTGTCCCTTCTTTCTGTTGTGTTGGCAGAAGAGCCAACACCGTGTTACTAGTGGAGGCCGAAATGCACGCGTTTTAGCTCACTCAGGCTGGCGTGAGGAAGGAAGAACTATACTGACGTGAGGTCTGGAACATGACAAGGAATTAGAATTCAGAAAGCGTACGTAATTAGTTTCATACTTAACTTTAATCCATTAATGATGAACGTCGCTCTTGACGGTACATGATACACAATATTATCTGTTCAGAATACATTCGTAGTAACTGAATATGGCGCCTTGCTAGGTCGTAGCAAATGACGTAGCTGAAGGCTATGCTAAACTGTCGTCTCTGCAAATGAGAGCGTATGTAGGCAGTGAACCATCGCTAGCAAAGTCGGCTGTACAACTGGGGCGAGTGCTAGGGAGTCTCTGTAGACTAGACCTGCCGTGTGGCGGCGCTCGGTCTGCAATCACTCATAGTGACGACACGCGGGTCCGACGTATACTAACGGACCGCGGCCGATTTAAAGGCTACCACCTAGCAAGTGTAGTGTCTTGCGGTGACACCACACTTTCAATCGTCGTACTAACATCGAAATGGCAGATGTTGAGATAACCGATCGTGGAACTGAACAGCAGCTACAATCGCTTAGTACTGGAAAGGCTTCAAGACCAGACGAGATACCTATGAGGTTCTATGAAGACTATGCGAAATAACTTGTTCCCCTTCTGGCAGTGATTTATCGTAAATCGCTTGAGCAACGGAAGGTACCAAACGACTGGAAAAAAGGCGCAGGTCATTCCCGTTTTTAAGAAAGGCCGTAAGACAGGTTCACACAATTATAGACCTATATCGTTGACGTCGGTCTGTTGTAGAATTATGGAACATGTTTTATGCTCAAGAATTATGACGTTTTCGGAAAATGAACATCTCCTCTATAAAAATCAACATAGATTCCGCAAACAGAGATCCTGTGAAACACAGCTCGCTCTGTTCCTCCATCAGATCCACAGCGCAGTGGACAATGGCGCTCAGTTTGATGCCGTGTTACTTGATTTCAGTAAGGCATTTGACACCGTCCCCCATTACCGTTTAATGGAAAAAATACGAGCTTACGGAGTATCGAAGTAGACCTGCGACTGTATTCAAGACTTTCTTGCAGACAGAACTCAACACGTCGCTCTTAACAGAACTAAATCGACAGATGTAAAGGTAATATCCGGAGTACCACAGGGAAGTGTGATAGGACCGTTGATGTTTACAATATGTATAAATGATCTAGCAGAAAGCGTCGGATGCTCTTTAAGGCTATTCGCAAATGATGCAGTTGTTTATCTGTGCCAAAGTAGGAATGCCAGAAGATAATAAGAATTTGCAGAACGACCTGCAGAGAATTGATGAATGATGCAGACTCTGGCAGTTGACCCTGAACGTAAAGAAATGTAAAACATTATGCATACATAGGAAAAGAAATCCACTACCGTACAGCTACACTATTGATGAAAAACAGCTGGAGACAGCGTCTGCCGGAAAATATCTACGCATAACTATCCAGAGCGACCTTAAGTGGAATGACCATATAAAACAGATAGTGGGAAAAACAGATACCAGACTGAGATTCATCGGAAGAAACTTAAGGAAATGTAACTCATCCACGAAATAAGTGGCTTATAAGGCTCTTGTTCGCCCGATTCTTGAATATTGTTCATCTATCTGGGATCCCTATCAGGTAGTACTGTTAGAGGAGATAGAGAAGATGAAACGAAGAGCGGCGGCTTTCGTCACGGGATCGTTTAGCTGGCGAGAGAGCGTTACGGAGATGCTAAACGAACTCCACTGGTTCAAATGTTTCAAATGGCTCTGAGCACTATGGGACTTAACATATGAGGTCATCAGCCCCCTAGACTTAGAACTACTTAAACGTAACTAACCTAAGGAAACCACACACATCAATGCCCGTGGCAGGATTCGAACTGCTACCGTAGCAGCAGAGCGGTTCCGGACTGAAGCGCCTAGAACCGCTCGGCCACAGCGGCTGGCAAACTCTACTGTCAGACGTTACAAAAGAGGCGTTGTGCATCACGGAGAGATTTGCAATTGAAATACACCTCGCGTATTGATCACGAGGAGAAAATTCGAGAAATTAGAGCCAATACAGAGGCTTACAGACAATCATTCTTCCCACACACTATTCGCCAGTGGAACAGGGTTGAAGGGATCAGATAGTGATACTGAAAGTACCCCTCGCCAAACACCATTAGGTTGCTTGCTGAGTATGATGTAGATATAGACGTAGTAAAGACTCCTCTTGTTGGCGCGAAAAATGGGCATCTACGTCCACTGTATATTAGATTGGGTCTTCTGAAAACTTTGTGAAAGCTATAGACGGTACATCACATGGATTCAAGTATTTGCAAACTAAGTTCCCAAAGATCAATGAAACAGAGAATTTGAGAATAGAACATATGTAGTGCTGAAAATAAGGGGCTTAGTGGCTGAAATCCACGACGTTAAAAAAATGGCATGGCTGTCTTTCATAAGTGTTTGTAAACACTTTTTAGGCAACCATAAGGCACAAAACTATAGCTATATTGTACACGAACTAGTGAGATCATTCCACCATACGGGACGTACCATGTTACTTTAGATACGCTTCTTGGACGGCCATTTGGGCTTTGTCCCGGATAACCTTGGTGCCGTTAGTGACGAACAAGCAGAATGGTCCCACCAGGACATTTCTCAAATGGAAGAGCGTTATCAAGGTAACTGGAGTGCTGCAATGTGGTCCGACTACTGTTCGACCTTTCGAAGAGATGTTCCTGAGGCAAAATATCGCTGGAAATCTGGACGAAAACGTTATTAGATACGTTCATTCACTTTTATTTACTCTTAAGTTTTTAATTTTTTGAATAACTGCTGGCCGGCCGCGGTGGCCGTGCGGTTCTAGGCGCTGCAGTCCGGAATCGCGGGACCGCTACGGTCGCAGGTTCGAATCCTGCCTCGGGCATGGATGTGTATGATGTCCTTAGGTTAGTTAGGTTTAAGTAGTTCTAAGTTCTAGGGGACTGATGACCTCAGATGTTAAGTCCCATAGTGCTCAGAGCCATTTTAACCAATGACTGCTGACGGAGGTTTTTTCGCCTTTTGCGAGAAACATGTAAGGCTATGATATATAGGTTGACATTTACAGAAACCAATATTACGTGGAAACTGAGACCGGCATAGAAATTTTGGAATTAGATCTGCATTCAGGAATGAATTGTCTTCCACGAACGCCGTGTTTTGTTTTCGTAGCCGAATTTTCTTTAGACCAGTGTAATTTGTGTCCCATTCCTAAGAAAACCTTGTTTTTCACATATGTCAATATTTATAACGTCATTGAATTTAATTCTTAAAATTCCCACAATCCACCATCTTTATGGCGTCATGGTTCAAGGCCACTGGTGACGACTTACGTGTACGTGTCAAGATCACTGATGACGGCATACATTCGAGGTAAATGTCACCAGGGGTATGTGGCTTGTGAAGTCACAAACATAAAAAAATGAAAAATTTGAGCTAGGTACACCAGCTGTTGGTAGCCATACTGAAACTGGAACTTGGAGACTGCTTGATCCGTTTAGTTTATGGACTGGCCATAAATTTTGTAGGTCGTAATTGCCTCTAATTCAGTAATTGATACTGAGGCACAAAGGAAGCCGTTTTGCCTAAAGATCGGAGCTTTGGGCATGCATACACCAAACAGGAGCCAGAGAAGCGATTCTGAACGTTAGAGGAAGACAGTGCTAGCTAGCAAAAATAAATTTGTGCAAATGAGCAGTGTTAGTTGGTTCTGAAAAGTAGAACCTTCCTCGTAGACGACCGTTTTCTGCAAAACCCGGGGAGTTAAATTAACCCCCACAGTAAGACCTCTAACTCAATTCGTACCCGACTTCTTCTATAGTTTAGACGCGTTTCTATAACTGGCGCAGGCAGGCTTCAGATCACAGTGTCGTTTCACTAAAGTGCCATGCGGAATGTAACAGGCACCAGAAGGTCGGTTTAGTGCTACCAGTTAGTCAGAAAATCAATAGATGGTTTTGTTGCCTACTAGTTGCGACAACCTGACAATCTGTAATTACGATGGCCACCAGTAATTTGCAGTCGCAACCGGACCAACTACGTCTCCATGCTGCCATTAATGTAGACTATCTCGTTCTAATGCCATAAGCAGTCCGTAGATGGCATCTTTCTCGCTCGCCCTCGATTACGGGTTTTACTTCTTGTCTTTGTAGGTGTTCTCTAATAATTCGTTTGTGCAATTTTGTCTCCATTGATCGAGCGTTGCCTCCCCGTCCTCTAATCGCCGTCTTCGATCCAGGCACTTTAGCCAACGATTTCAGTGCCTTTTTCCCTTGCGTCAGCCTGTAACTGTGGTCTTTCCTTTCGAAATTACACCTGTTTATAATAGTCTGTTGTCGACTATTACTTCAGTTGAGTTGTAGTACCCTCTTCCGTTCTTAAAGCATCATCACGCCAGATCTGCTCCCCAGTGCTCGTGTAGACAAGGTGGACTCAGCCTGCAGTAAGAAATTTGGATACATTATATTTGATGAGGATAGAGAATAAGGTTATGGGAGTTTGTATCTAACGCACACAGCTGCAAACGCGGTTTTGCCTTTTCACAGGTTTTATCACGAAGCACGTTTAATGGAAACTTTCGTTGATTCATTACTCAAGTATTTTCGGGTACATGGCTATGAGAACTTTTTTCTTGTTTCGGGGTAAGGAATCAGCCCTACCAAATTAAATTTCAGACATTAGCTCTCACCACGGGCAGAAACATTTCTCCTACCCTCTCTATAAGCATATTTTCAGATTTAACTAGCCTAGTACCTTTGTGTATATTGCGCTTCTGAAACTTTATTTACTTTAGCCTGTAGAACGAAGTCTCCTGAAAAACTGGTCTACACTGAGATGACAAAGTCAAGGGATATGGATATGCACACATAGAAATGAAGTATAAAAGGACAGTGCATTGGCGGAACTGTCATTTGTACACAGGTGATTCTCGCGAGAATGTTTCCGAAGTGATTGTGGCCGCAGGACGGGAATTAACAGGCTTTGAAAGCTGAGTGATAGTTGGAGGTAGACGCATGGGATATTACATTTCGGAAATCATTAGGAAATTCAGTATTTCGAGATCCACAGTGTCAAGTGCGTTCCGAGAATTCCAAATTGAATTTCAGGCATTACCTCTCACCACGGACAACGTAGTGGCCGACGGCCTTCACTTAACGACCGAGATCAGCTGCGTTTGCATAGAGTCGTCAGTGCTAACAGACAAGCAACACTGCGTCAAATAACCGCAAAAATAAATGTGGGACGTACGAGGAACGTATCCGTTAGGACAGTGCGGCCAAATTTGGTGTTAATGGGCTATGGCAGCAGACGATCGACGCGAGTGCCTTTGCTAACAGCAGGGCATGCCTGCAGCGTCTCTCCTGGGCTCGTGGCCATATCGGTTGGACCCTAGACGACTGGAAAAACCTGGCTTGGTCAAGTGAGGCCCTATTTCAGTTGGTAAGAGCTGATGGTAGGGTTCGAGTGTAGTGCAAACCCCACGAAGCCATGGACCCAAGTTGTTATCAAGGCACTGTGCAAGCTGGTGGTGGCTCCATAATGGTGTGGACTGTGTTTACACGGAACGGATTTGGTCTTCTCGTCCAGTTGGACCGATCATTGACTGGAATTGGTTATCTTCGGCTACTTGGGGACCATTTGCGGCCATTCATGGACTTCATGTTTCCAAACAACGATGGAATTTTTGTGGATGACAATGCGCCACATCACCAGGCCACAGTTGTTTGGGACTGGTTTGAAGAACATTCTGAACAATTCGAGCGAAAGGTTTGACCGCCCAGACGGCCGGACACGAATCCAGCTGAATATTTCTGAGACGTAATCGAGAGGCCGATTCGTGCATAAAATCCTACATGGGCAACATATTCGCAATTATGGCCGGTTGTAGACGCAGCATGGCTCAATATTTCAGAAGGCGACTTCCAACGACATTTTTCATCCATGCTACGTTGAATTGCCGCACTACGCCGGACAAAAGAAGGTCCGACTCGATATTAGGAAGTGTATCATGACTTTTGTCACCTGAGTGTAAACTGCCACAGTAAAGGAAAGCACCTGTTGTGTAGAATTTTCGACGAGATGAGACCTGCACTGTTGATTATCCTCGGGTATTCGGTCACTGCTTTCGCAGTAGAGACCTGCAATTAATCACTTCCTTATCGCCGGTTGGAGCGGCTCCTGTTGCACGCGGCAGCTGGTGTTGCGAACGGTCGATGCAGGAAGTCCCTGGCGCTGCTGCCGCGATAACGAATGCGGCCAGGCCGCGTCGGCGATGCGATCGCTCCTGACGGCCACTTCTTTGCCAAACAAAGAACGTCGTGAGGGCACAGTCGTTGTTAGTTCGTCAGCAAGCGTATTCCCGTGTGAAAGAAACGAGGTGCGTTGCTTCTATTTTTGAAACACTCCTGTTCGTCAGAATACGCTTTTAGAAGGTCGCTAGTCTTTTTAAACTGTTTGTAGTTACTCGATAGTCGAGGCTGTAAGAGAAGATACTCTAAATGGACTTGGACATTCGCTTACATGGCGCCCGCCATGGATGTCCGCAGAAATTTTCCCGAGAGGGGGCAGGATTCAAAACTTGCCAGTCTCGATACAACTGATTTGGTGAGTCTGAAAACATGTCGTGCCCCAAGGACTATATTTGACAAATATGACAAGAAATAAACAAAAGTTATTGTAGCGCAAAATACTGATAAGTATCTACTTAGCGTTTTTAAAGTATTAGGTTGGTGCTTAATGCAAGGTTTACTATCTTTTGGTTAAAAAATCGATTTTTTTAATTGTATTCTTGGATCCATGAAAGTGTTTAGAATCCACCCCTGGAACTGTTTTTCCGAATACGGAACGGAAATGTTTGTTATTCGCGGATGAACAAAACGTGCACTTGCCTGAAATCGGCCTTTTCACGCAGCAGTTTTTTTCTTTCGGAGGACGAGCTATTGTACCGGTGCTTGGGAGGAAACACACAAAATTCAAATGAAAGTTTCAACGCGTGTGTTTGGAAGTTAGCCCCCAAGCATTTACATTCTAGTGCGAAGACTGTGGAGATTGCGACTTTCCTTGCAGTGAGCAGCTTCTACGAAGGGTATTCAGCAATTCTGAAGACCATGACAACGATGGACGTCACCCTGAGACTCTATTCGACGCAGTTCGCCAAGCATTCGGACGACCACCAGATCCAAGAGGCCGAAAACCGCTTGTCGCCGGCCGTACCAGCGGCTCTGGAGCAGCGCAGGATGACCCAGATAGAGCAGAACGCCCTCTGTGAGGAAGAGGAAGGACTAGTTTATGGACCCGAAATAGCAGATCGAACGTACGTTGCATAATATTGCATTTATATGTAGCCAATACTTCAAACGCGTTTTTCTCGAGATGACGTTTTTTTTTATCGCGCGGTATGGTAACTTCAAATCTACTGAACCGATTTGTTTACGACGAAGCTAACTAAATTGTCTAGGAGTTGTACCACTTTTATTCCGATCCATCAATTGTAAATATTTTTACTTGGCCGACGAAGTAGAAAAATCGATGAAAAAAATCCTATTTTTTTCAAATGGCCGCCATTTTGTTTTCTGTAGTCCAAATAACTTAAGCGAGGTACAACTCCTGAAGAATCTTATATACTTGGCTAACGTTAATCAATTTTGATTTCAGACGAGCCGGCTGACCTGTGACATACCGCGCGTGGAGGTCTACATCGAAATTTTGTTTCGTTTCGACGGCACTTCCGCCTTTTCTCTTCGACATTTCCAGTCGAAA
Source organism: Schistocerca americana (assembly GCF_021461395.2). Taxonomy (NCBI): domain Eukaryota; kingdom Metazoa; phylum Arthropoda; class Insecta; order Orthoptera; family Acrididae; genus Schistocerca; species Schistocerca americana. The sequence continues at coordinate 339,793,098 of NC_060123.1, read as the reverse complement.
TAATTCCAGTTTGTAGAGAAAATATCAATAAACATTTTGACCAAATTTGACATAGATATGTATAACACATCCCGAAAAAAAATTCTCAAAGAAAATGCATTTTTCGGGCCAAACATAGTAAATCTTCCCTTAAGTTCGTAGCAATTTACAAGAAGTTTAATGAACACAACACAGATACATACCAGAGACTTTCGTCATGAATAATGTCGTGTCCTTCACAAAGTACACCAGTCTGCCAACTGGGATAACTTTTCGATCTCGCGGTTGTAGAAATAAAGTGGATTTTTGCCGAAGAACGCGTCAAGCCATTTTCGGTGTGCATCTGCATCCGGTAAGGAAGTTCCTTGATGGTTGTCGGACAGAGAGCGGAAAACGTGGAAATCTGAGGGTGGAAGGTCAGGTGAACAAGGTGGTGCGAACGACTTCCCAACCCAACTGCTGTGAAGGTTGTTTTGTCAGTCCAGCAGAATCCGGGCAGGCGTTATCTTGGAGTTGCATCACTTCAAGCGGTATTCCTGCTCGTTGTTCTTGGATTCTGTAACACGTCTCAATTGTTGACAATAAATGTCAGCAGTGATGGTTACTCCTCAGGGAATCAATTCGTAGTGCAGCACACCATCACTGTTCGACCAGACGCATAACATAACCTTTTGTGGGTGCGACCAGGTCTTTGTACGAGGACTTGCTGCTTTGTTCGAGCTGAACCATTCCTTTATTTTCCTTACGTTAGCGTAAAGACACCATTTCTCGTCACAAATAACGATAAAGGATAGGAATCGTCGGTATCGTTCACGAACCAATTGATGATGAGCAAGCAGAGATGCACATATGGTCACACGGTGTTTTTTTTCATTTTGGCTTAGAGCATGCGGTACCCATACACTCGATCTTTGAACCTGCTTCGCTGCATGCAAATGTCGCACGACGGTGGGATGGTCACGTTTCATCGCATTTGCCGGTTATCGAGTACAAGGAAATTGATCATTGTGGATTAATGCGTTTAACCGATCTTCATCAAAACCCGAACGTCTTGCTTAACGTGGAGAGTCACCAACGACAAAACGAGAAAACCATTTTATTGCCGTGCTCTGACCAATGACATTATCCTCATACACGCCGCAAATGTTTCTTCTGGCTGTATCCGCTATTGTCACCCCTGCACTGAACTCAAAAAGAAGAATACGTTCCGATTTCTCCACTCAGCACTCCATTTTCTAGCGTCCAGAGATTCACTTAGCATCTCCAAATGACAAAATCACAACATGTAAACTCAAACAGCAACAGTGTACTACACATAAAAAGTGATAGTCAATAAATAAATCCATAGCAACCGTATTAGCAACATGCAGAACAACAGCAAAACTTATGCACCAACCTAATGGAGTATGTTGGTACCTAAAGAGAACCATATTTCAGTAGTATTAGCAAAGTACATTTTTACGCGTTATTAGGAATATGGATGCCAACTTTTTCATTCTAAGATCTGAAATTACATTGCCATATAATTAAATCCAGGGTTTCCAACGAGTTACGAAATAAAGCGAAAAACATTAATAAAATAATTTATTCACTTTCCCATAATGTTCAGTTACAACTGAAAATTAAATATCTGAAATAGGAAAAAGCCACGATGATTGAGAAAGCCTTGCTGAATGTCGACAAAAAGGCAGCATTAATAGCTCTCGGAGTAAATAAACAGGACAAACTTTTATAAAGTCTTATTCAATTTCGATGCCATCTACGAGTACAACACCTTGCATGCTTATAAAACTTTACAGGTGGTCACATTCATGGATTTACTGCATTAGTCTCATGGCAGTATAGATTGGCTAGACGAAGCTCAACAAAGGTATAAAGTAGAGCAGGGCCAATGTACGACTAGATGAATGTGGCAAAACCACCCAGAATCATCCCAATCTGGCCGGTAGAATCAGCTTTTAACAGAACCGCACCAAAGAAATCTTTGTCTCTCCAGTTTGTGACATTACTGTGTAGCGTGCCAACTGGAATGCAGAATTCGTATCTCTGATAGCATGTGGGGCTATGTTGCACCTACAGATTGTAAGAAGTTCCCAGTACTGGAAAGCGTATTTTTCCGACATCGAAATTTCACACTGTATTCCCTTTATCTAACGCAGAAAATAGTATTTTCTTTTTTCGACTCATGTAATTGAAAAAAATTATAGACGTACACACCTACAGTTTTCTGGGTGGTTATCATTAAAGTGGAGTTACTTACAGACATCTAGTGTAGGCTGTACTCATCTAATGGCGGGGAAACTTGGTAGATATTCTAATGCGGGACCGATTTACACTGGAAAAGAATTAGTTCAAAGTTTATCCGCCTGGTTCAAATCTGGCGCTGTGGATGCAAGAGAGACGTATAAAAATGTTTCCATATGTAACGGATTAGGAACGGCACGTGAACTGAAAAAGTCAAACAAGTGAGAAAGGCAAATTGTTAATAATGAAGTTAACTCTCTCTTACACCTTTAGTTCAGTATGAGCACCGGAGACGTCGACGAGATGCTGCATCCGTAAAACGACGTGATCAACAGTTGCTCGCATCAGTTCCGGCGGATTATGAGCAACATGCTCATGTATACTGGTCTTCAGATCAGGAAGAGACCCAGCGTGTCCCTGTAGATGCGTTTTTTTAGATATCTTTGCAGCCAAAAACCACGTGGATTCAAATTAGGTTATCTTGCAGACTATGCATCTCGGAAACCTGTAAAGATAACACGTTCGTGGAAGGTTACATTAAACATATGGATCATTGGGCGAGCGACATGGGTTGTTAACCAATCCTACATGAAATCAATGGTTTACACATAGTTGCATTATTCCAAAGCGGGAATCACACGCTATACAAGGAAGTATCGATAACTCGCAGACGTCGCGGTAAATCAGACAGGCTCCGTGGATGTATTCTCTTTAAACAAGAACGAGCCGAGAATAAAGGTGCTTGTGAATCCACGCCACATAGTCACATAGGGCGAGTGTTATCGCTCTTCGTGCACAATGTGTGGTTTAATAGTATCACATATTCGTCTGCTGTGTGTATTCATTGCACCCTGTAGTGTAAAATGTGCACGTCACTGCGTAGACTACTGCGTGTACATACGTCATCAACTACGATTCGTGCCAGGAAGCACCCCCACCTCCCACCTCCCTCTCCCACCCTCCGCTGTTAAGCCTGAGCCAAGGTAGCTCCTGAGGGCCGGCAACCCATATTACACTACAGAGGATGGGTTTGTCTATGTCCAAGGCGTACCAAAAGCACCATGGTAAACACTGGCTATTTACATATTAGATAATGGAAACAGACATTCCGAGCACTACTTCCTTCATGGGGAGCTCGAGCCACGGCTTGCAGGAATTATCACTACGCCAAAACCTGATTGGCTGGAGACAGCTATTTAGGGGCTAGAACCAGCCCCGAAGTTCAGTTCACTCTGGATGCCGACCTTGTGGACTTCGAGCGTTGAAGATTACGTCTTCGTCTTTGAATTGGATTTTGCTAGTGTGTGTGTGTTACCACGAACCTTTTTTGGAAAATTAGAAGTGATTTTTTGTTTGCCTCAATTAGGAGACTTTTACTGGCATCGTTATTGTTACCTTTCTTTTGTTGTTCAGTCATCAATCTTGTAAACATACATAAATAAAAGTTGTGTTTGTGAAAAATTGCGAACTGTCAGTCACTACATCCGCCATCTTGCGAACGCCTATGGCGGCAGCTCATCCCCGATCTGAGGGGAACGGGGTTGGGTCGCTTCAAGTGCCTCTCCCGGCTACTGAATAGAGGGTTAACTTTAATCTACATCTGGATAAATATCCTCAAGCCACCGCACGGTGCGTGGCGGAGGGTACCCTGCACCACTACTAATTACTTCCTTTCCTGTGCCATCCGCAGACAGAGAGACGGAAAAACGACTATCTACACTCCTGGAAATTGAAATAAGAACACCGTGAATTCATTGTCCCAGGAAGGGGAAACTTTATTGACACATTCCTGGGGTCAGATACATCACATGATCACACTGACAGAACCACAGGCACATAGACACAGGCAACAGAGCATGTACAATGTCGGCACTAGTACAGTGTATATCCACCTTTCGCAGCAATGCAGGCTGCTATTCTCCAATGGAGACGATCGTAGAGATGCTGGATGTAGTCCTGTGGAACGGCTTGCCATGCCATTTCCACCTGGCGCCTCAGTTGGACCAGCGTTCGTGCTGGACGTGCAGACCGCGTGAGTCGACGCTTTTCATCCAGTCCCAAACATGCTCAATGGGGGACAGATCCGGAGATCTTGCTGGCCAGGGTAGTTGACTTACACCTTCTAGAGCACGTTGGGTGGCACGGGATACATGCGGACGTGCATTGTCCTGTTGGAACAGCAAGTTCCCTTGCCGGTCTAGGAATGGTAGATCGATGGGTTCGATGACGGTTTGGATGTACCGTGCACTATTCAGTGTCCCCTCGACGATCACCAGTGGTGTACGGCCAGTGTAGGAGATCGCTCCCCACACCATGATGCCGGGTGTTGGCCCTGTGTGCCTCGGTCGTATGCAGTCGTGATTGTGGCGCTCACCTGCACGGCGCCAAACACGCATACGACCATCATTGGCACCAAGGCAGAAGCGACTCTCATCGCTGAAGACGACACGTCTCCATTCGTCCCTCCAGTCACGCCTGTCGCGACACCACTGGAGGCGGGCTGCACGATGTTGGGGCGTGAGCGGAAGACGGCCTAACGGTGTGCGGGACCGTAGCCCAGCTTCATGGAGACGGTTGCGAATGGTCCTCGCCGATACCCCAGGAGCAACAGTGTCCCTAATTTGCTGGGAAGCGGCGGTGTGGTCCCCTACGGCACTGCGTAGGATCCTACGGTCTTGGCGTGCATCCGTGCGTCGCTGCGGTCCGGTCCCAGGTCGACGGGCACGTGCACCTTCCGCCGACCACTGGCGACAACATCGATGTACTGTGGAGACCTCACGCCCCACGTGTTGAGCAATTTGGCGGTACGTCCACCCGGCCTCCCGCATGCCCACTATACGCCCTCGCTCAAAGTCCGTCAACTGCACATACGGTTCACGTCCACGCTGTCGCGGCATGCTACCAGTGTTAAAGACTGCAATGGAGCTCCGTATGCCACGGCAAACTGGCTGACACTGACGGCGGCGGTGCACAAATGCTGCGCAGCTGGCGCCATTCGACGGCCAACACCGCGGTTCCTGGTGTGTCCGCTGTGCCGTGCGTGTGATCATTGCTTGTACAGCCCTCTCGCAGTGTCCGGAGCAAGTATGGTGGGTCTGACACACCGGTGTCAATGTGTTCTTTTTTCCATTTCCAGGAGTGTATATGCCTCCGTATAAGCCCTAATTTATCGTATCTTACGTTCGTGATCCTTACGCGAAATGTATGCTGCGAGTTGTAAGATCGTTCTGTAGTCACCTTCATATGCCGGTTCTATAAATTTTCTTAATAGTGTTCCACGAAGAGAACGTCGCATTCCCTCCAGGGATTCCGAGTTGTGTTCCCGAAGGATCTCCGTAACACTTTAGCAGCCCGTATGTGAGTTGCTTCAATGTGCTCCTTTAAACAGTTCTGATGCGGATCCCAAACACTAGAGCAGATCAAGAATAGGTCGTACTAGCGCCCTACATGCAGTTTTATTTTCCGATGATCCACGCCTTCCTAATATTCTCCCAATAAACCGAAGTCGACCTTTCGCCTTCCCTACCAGAATCCTCACCTGCCCGTTCCATTTCATATCACTTTGCGTCGTTACGCCCAGATATTTAAACGACGTGACTGTGTCTAGCAGGACACTACTTATGCTGTATCCAAACATTACGGGCTTGTTTTTGCTACTCATCCGCATTTACTTACATTTTTCTACATTCATCACACCAACTAGAAGTTTTGTCTAAGTCATCTTGTATCGTCCTACAGTCACTTAACTACGGCACCTTCCCGTGTACCACAGCACCATCAGCAAAGAACTGTATTTTGCTGCCCACCCTGCGCGCCAGATCGTTTATGTATAAAGAAAATAATAGCGGTCCTCTCACAGGACCCTGGGGCCTCCCGGCGATACCCTTGTCTCTGATGCTTACTCACCGACGAGGACAACGTACTAGGTTCTGTTGCTTAAGAAGTCTGATCCACTCTCACATATCTCGGAACCTATTCAGTATGCTCATACCTTAGTTAACAATCTGCAATGGGGCATCGTGTCAAATGCTTTTCGGAAGTATAGAAATATGGGACCTGCCTGTTGCCCTTCATACACAGATCGCAGTTTATCACGTAAGAAAAGGACATTCTCAGTTTCACATGATGCTTTCTGAAACCGTGCTGTTTCGTGGACGTAAGCTTTTCGATCTTTAGGAAATGTATTATATTCGAACTCGGAATATGTTCTAGAATTCTGCAGCAACCGATGTTAAATATATTTGTCTGTAATTCTGCGGGTCCGTTATTTTACCCATCTTGTATACAGGAGGTACCTGCACTTGTTTCCAGTCGCTTGAGACTTTGCGCTGGGGAGAGATTCGCAATAAGCGCAAGCTAAGTAACAGGCCAGTGCCGTAGAGTACTCTTTGTAAAACCGAACTGGGACTCCATCTGGACCTGGTGGCATATTTATCTTAAACTCTTTTAGTTGTTTCTTTACCCCAGGGATGCTTATTACTATGTCGGGCGCAAGGGATTCTGTGCAATGATGAACGTCGGTATGTTTGTACGATTCTCCTGCGTTACATCCTCTCCTCAGCGTCATCCGTTCAAGTGACTGTTCCCATCGATATTGAAATACATCACCATAATGAAGGGTAGCGCATCTATTTAGTACACCCCGTAAATCTTGGGGTTAATGTTTCGACAACTGTCGCTTCCTTCCCTCCTCTCAAATAAGCAGCTTCTTACCTCCAGAGAAATTCTCCTGTCATCATGAAAGTTCCAGCGTCGGATTTCTCGTACTGCAGGTGTTTAGCCCGAAAGCTGCCCAATGTATATAGTGGACAGGCTAGAAACAGTTAGGAAAATATTTAGCGTAATTTAGCTATATGGCATTCTTCAGCAGAAATGAAAGTCGAAGCAAACTTTCCATTGTGGAAATCACTAATATGCATTGCCAAATTAGCCCAGTTACACAGGTGCTTCTCCCGGCTCCTGAACTCAGATGAAACTGAAAAATCGGCCAGATACGAGTGGGACTCGTACACCGAGGGTTTCGTATATACTTCGTTATCGTTGTAGACAGTTCATCTGTTCAGGAAATCTAGAATCTCCATGAAATTTACCTGTTATCGGGACTGCTACTGCTAATATATCGATCCCAAGGATTCAAAGACTTTCGAGAATGTTTTAATTTCAAGTTTGACTTCGGATTACAAATGACAAATGAAAATTTTTTGTATGACATAATTACAAATTCACAGTTTTCGGATTCTTTCCCCTTTATTTGTACACTGAAACTTTGTTTCTTACGAAATTTCATGTTTCTAGACCAACGGAAAGTACCCTATAGGTTTTGATAAGAGGGTTTGCGATTATCAAAGTATGTGACATAAATGGACACACCTTTTCATTACATTGACATAGAAACTTCAATTTTTTACACTATCAGGGGATTACAGATCTTAGTATGTGACAAATTTCGACTTGATACATCTACCAGTTCCTTAGACGAAGCGTTTTTAAAAGTTGGGCAGACAGACAGACAGACAGACAGTCCGACCGCCCCATGAGGGTTTAGTTTTTAACAACTGAGGTACGGAGACGTACAAGGTATTAAAAATATAGACAGCTTACTCCATTCTGTAGCATGTTAAAACGGAGCGACAAGAAGGCAGCAGATAAAGTAACTACCATGTTTGCATAGGAAACAAGGAAAATGGTACGTATTCTAAATGGTCTCGAGGGAAAACCTTAGAGAGAGAGAAAAGATATTGTTATTTAGCCATGACATCTCTAGAGATTAATTGCAAGGGACGCATAGACCATAGCGCTTTCCACCTTGTCGGTAACAGGTATGTAGGCAGGTCGTAGATGGGAGCCCAGGCGTTCGTGACCTCGTCTATGGTGGGCAAGGAATAAACTGGGGTCATACTCCTGGATTTTCCTTTGTAAATGAACATTTGAAATCGGAGATCACTTAATTTTTCTTTGCTGTTCTCAGTCTCCGCTCCTCTGTTATCCACGAGTGTCTGGACAATGACCTATGCCACTGGCAGTCTTTACATACGGCCACAATGTCTTCAGGGTTTGTGAGACTTATTTCAGTAAGATACCAATACGGGTGTCACTGAAGACTTCGCGGATTACCTTTACCCCAGGCAAACGGGTTTCATTCGGCGTTTCTCTATCCACAGTCCTGTGCTTTGATTTACAGCTGTCGTGAGCAGTCGCTGCTTCTTTAAAAGTTTCTTCAGAGACAGTATACCGCAGAGAGTCCCTCCAGTCTCGAACTGTTGTACGAGGTACTTTTACATAACCTATCAGCGCGGGATCAACGATTCTTTTAAATTAGAGCTACAGTCGTTTTACGTACTCCAGTCCAGAGCAAAATATTTCGATTTCTCCGTGGAGGTATGACGCTTCTGCTTCTAGTTTGTTCAACATATAAATCTTTTTACTAATCTTAGCTGGTCTTTGCACTGCAGTAATCTATCTTGCTGTAACTGGCTCATGGTCACTGATACCAGATGCAAGGACATGCTCAAAGAAGCCTGGCCTATTTTCTGCCATTAGATCTAAGATATTTCTATCATAAGTTAGCCTCTGAACTATTTGTTCTAAGTAGCAGTGGGAGAAAGCACTTGCTATCATTTTGCGGGATGTCACGTTACGTGCACGAATTGCAAAACCGTAATTACCCCAATCGATTCTTGATTGGTACTGAGTCTTGCTCAAACATTCTCACTTGCAGTTTCAATTTGTATCTCGATATTTTTCAGTTCCTTATCTTTCGTAATAAATACACCGCGCCCATTTCACTTTAGTCTTGTCTTTACATATTACAGATCGATTTATATCGAAACTATTTATGTAGTAGACCCGCGTTAAATCGCATTCTGTACATATCCTCAGATATTTCATGGATGTCATTTCTTCCACTGATTGGATAAATGATATGAGTCCATGGTGTCTGTTCTTTCGGACATGTCCGAAAGCATAGACACCATGCGAAATCTGCAGCTGGTTTCCTGCGGCCCGCCACGAATTCCATTCCTGTGCCAGCCTTTTGATCTCAGAGTAGCACTTACAGCCTACTCCCTCAATTATTTGCTAGGTGTTTCACAGTCTCTGTTCTGTATAGTTTTTACTCTCTACATCTCCCTCTAGTACCGTAGAAGTTATTCCCTGACGCCTTAATACCTTTTATTATCGTGACCCTTCTTCTAGTCAGTGTATTGCACATGTTCCTTTCTTCGTCAGTTCTATGGAAACACCTCAGTCCTTACAGTATCAGTCCATCTAATTTTCAACATTCTTCTGTAGCACCACATCTCAAATGCCCCGATTCTCTTCTGTTCAGGTTTTCTCAAAATCCATGTTCCACTACCGTATCGTACTGTGCTCCAGGCGTAAATTCTCACAAATTTCTTCCTCGAATTAAGGCGCATGTTTGACACCGGTAATTTCTCTTGGGTAGGAATGCCGTTTTTGCCAGTACTAGTCTGTTTCTCATGTCTTCCTTGCTCCATCGGTCACGGGTTTCTTTAATGCCTAGGAGACAGAATTCCTTGACTTCATCTATTTTATGACCAGCAAACCTGACAAAGTTCCTCGCTGTTCTCATTTCTGATACTTCTCATTAATTTCGTCTTTTTTCGATTTACTTTAAATCCATATTCTGTACTCATCAGATTGTCCACTCCATTCAATAGATCCTATAATTCTTCTTCACTTTCACTGAATATAGCAATGTCGTCGGCAAATCTTACCATTTATTTTCTGTCACTTTGAACCTTTCTTTTATTTCCGACATCGTTCCTTCGATGAATAGATCGAACACTAGTGGCGAAAGACTACGTCCCTCTCTTACACCTTTTTTAATCCGAGAACTTTGTTCTTTTATTGTTCCCTCATGGTTCTTGTACGTTTATATATCACTTTGTCTTTCCATATAGATTACTGCTATTTTTCTCAGAATTTCGAGTATCTTCCACCATTTTACGTTGTCGAACGCTTTTTTCCATGTCGACGAATCCTATGACTGTGTCTTGATTTTTATCCAATCTTGCTTCCATTATCAAGCGCAACGTCTGAATTGCTTCTGGTGCCTTTTACTTTCCTACATCGTCATCTAGCAAATAGCCAATTTTCGTTTCCACTCTTTGTATATTATTCTTGTTAGCAACTTGGATGCATGAGCTGTTAAGCTGGCTGTGAAATAACTCTCGCAATTGTCGGCTATAACAATCTTGGGAAATGTGTGGATGATATTTTCCGAAAGTCTGATGGTGTAGCGCTAGCCACATACATTCTACACACCAACGTGAATAGTGATTTTGTTGCCGCTTCCCCCAATGATTTTAGAATTTCCGGTGGAATGTTATCATCCCTTCCGCCTTATTTGATTTTAAGTCTTCGAACGCTCATTTAAATTCTCTTTCTAATACTGTATCTATCTCTTCCTTATCGACTCCTGTTTCTTCTTCTATCACATCATCGGACAAATCCTCCCCCTCACAGAGGCCTTCAGGATATTCTTTCCACCTGTCCACTTTCTCCTCTGAATTCAACAGTGTTTTGACTGGTAGCTTATCTAGTTAAGCCACGCCGTTCCATTCTTCAGTGTTCTAAAAATGGTTCAAATGGCTCTAAGCACTATGGAACTTAACATCTGAAGTCATCAGTCCCCTAGAACTTAGAACTACTTAAACCTAACTAACCTAAGGACATCACACACATCCATGCCCGAGCCAGGATTCGATCCTGCGACCGTAGCGGTCGCGCGGTTCCAGACTGACGCGCCTAGAACCGCTCGGCCACACCGGTCAGACTTCAGTGTTCTAAATAACTATATAACAAAACCAGAGGAAGAATGATTATCCTGTGACCTATAGCCTTATCAGTGTAGTTTTATGTGTAAAACTTTCCTCTATTCCATGAAGTCGAATGATTGATAACTGTAATGCTGAATACGCATCTGATAGCTCCTAATTTGAATTACGATGGGACACATACTAAAGTACATTCTAGATAACTTTGGGCTTTTGTTTTTCGTGTCGCTGAGTAGCCAATACGTCCGTCTGCCATATAAAAGGGCCGTGTAAGATCTCCGAGAATGTCGAAAGAATTTTTTTCTTTTGTGGAGGAGTGGAGAAGTCTACACTTTGTTATGTGAGAACATATGCCGAACTGCTTGAAGGAGAAGTTACGACACGGATTTCATAAATTGAGAGAGTGCTGTACGCTTAACTACTGTCTGCCAGTGACGCTTGAAGTAGTTTTCAGTCGTCGTCGCTCGGTACCTTCGCTGTTACGGAGACAATTTTTTGCCACTTGTCACACGTACCCATTATCAATTATCACTGAGCTATCAATACGTTATTACCGGCAACATTTAACATTGTGGTCTGGGGAGTACAACATCACAGATGGCACGTCTCAGCCGTATAACACCCGCTACGCTGTCGCCTTCCTACGGGGCAGTGAAATGGACAGCCTCTAAATGACATGTCTGGGACCAAGTACTGTCTGGCGGGAAGTTAATATTTCAAACTCAAATTCCTTTTTCTGACGAGCAAGCTGTATTTCTCAGCGCAGCGCATAAGATGCGATAACATTGCCAGTGGACTGTTGCATTATTGGTGAGCAGAGAACGAAATGGCAGTCACTCGATCTGATGCGACGTTTACTATCTGACAACCCGTCATATCCTGCCTACAGAAAGGCTACCCCTGTCTCCGAAGACTGTTACGTCACCGCGAGTCACGCCATGTCATGTCACGTTCGACAGGGCCTCAGCTGCAGGAAGAGGAAACGTGCAACTGATTCTCAAAGCAGGTTGAGAACTGATGAAAAATTCAGCAGAATCACTTTTCATCGTGGACAGCGCCTGAAGATCTTGTCAGGCGCTTTGTGGTGGAATATATCCTTGTATTGATCGAGGCGCTCTTCCGATAACTTCTGACAAATAAACCATGACAATAATTCGTCGAGATTTCTGCATTTTTGGGTGAGTGACGGTATCTGATGTTATATATATTTTTTACTGTGAAAGTCGCTCAAGGAAAATTACAGCTTAATGCTTCACGTACGTCAAGCAAAGTCTGACAAGAAAGGGAAAGTAGACCTGACGTTGAACAGTGAGTTACCTCAAGTAATTCAGGGGGTTGACAGAAATCTAGATCTTCATGGCCAGACAGAAGTTTTAACCCACTCCTTTCGATGATGAGTCCTTATTTTAACCTCTCCGCTACGTCACTTTCTTACTACAGAGATACAAGTGCATTTGCGAGATTGAACTGAACGCGAAAAGAAAGAATCGACTTCAACGTCTTCACAGAGAGTGTGCAAAGAAAAAGCTAATTAAGATAGAGCAATCCAACTAGTTTCTGTACGGCTAGAAAAGTTAATTTGTATGTGCGCAAGTTGTACAGCAAATGGGTTGCTGTCCTTATTCCAGGCGTGGAATTTTTGTTTCTACGAAACAGACACCGCACCGGCGGTCAGTTTCTCTGACAGTAACCATGGCTCTCGTTTAGAAAAATAATTCAGCAATCATTAGAAATATATGTACCCAGTGGTAACAGCGATCGCTGCTCAGCATGCGTCAAGCAAAGCATAGGGTTATAGATAGAGAGATGATGAATGAAATGCGATTGGATGTCGAGGGGTCAATGCGTGAGGGCTTCAACGGTTACCAGAACAGACTCTTATCGAAACACATGTTATACAGGATGATTTTTTCCACCGTGTACAAACTCTTAGGGATTAATCGAAGAGAGGATACGGAACAAAAAAGGTCTAATGAACTTATGTCCGGATATGTATGGTTTCATTGCTAGAGACCATTTATTCAGTCATACATTGTTACAGAGAGTGCGGTCTAATACGCCCTGTACCACGCAGTCACAACTGCAGCATGTGTTGAAAATGGTTTCCATGTGCCTCTACGCATGTGTGTACGCGCCGTAGCATGTTCTGTCTCACACGTTCACGTCGGCCAGGCTGCATCCGAACAGTGTCAAAGCCAGCATGAATACGCTGCTCCAGTGCCCCCACATCTGGAATGAGCTTTGCACACGCGATACTTTTGAGATAGCCCCATAACCAGAAATCGCACTGGTTGAGATCCAGTGAACGAGCAGGCCATGCCCCCTAGTCCGATCCAACGACCAGGAAAGGCACAACTGAGATGCGTCCGGACGTTAAAGGCGAAGTGGGCTGGAGCACCATAATGTAGCAGCCATATAACCCTTCCCTTCGAATCATGAATTGTACTTCTACCAGCAGTAGAGGCAGAGTCGCCCGCAAGAAACGACTGGAAGGAAGACTGGTCCCAAAATAAGGTCGTCAATTATTTCGGCCCACGCATTCCGGCTGCACCGATGCTGATGATTTGTTGTCGCCTGTCCATGGACGTTCCTCATACCATCCCACAGATGACTGTTATGAAAGCTGAAGATACCACTCCTCATCAGTGAATACGATGGAAGACACATATCTTCTGATCGTGGTTGCCTGGTGAAGAAACCAGCAACAAAACTACTCCTGATGTGGAAAGTCTGCACACGCTGTAAGTGATAAGGGTAGTATCAGTTGTCATGGAGAATGTTCCACACGGCCGTGTGGCTTACCCTGTATTGGCGGACCAACTACCTAGTACTGACACGACGGTCGCCTTCCACAGTGTTGATCACACTTTCCTCTAAGTCCGGTGTCCGGGCATTGCGGGTATGTCCTTCATGAATTCCTGCTTCCTGTAATGACCCTGTCTCAGACAAACGGCGAAGCACTGTTGCAAACATGGAATGCTATAGTGGTTGTTGGCGGGGATAGGTTTCCTGATACAACCTTGCTGCCGGCCGCCCGTTGCCTTTTGTCTTTCCGCGCGACTGCTGCGGTCGCAGGTTCGAATCCTGCCTCGGGCATGGATGTGTGTGATGTTTTTAGGTTAGTTAGGCTTAAGTAGTTCTAAGTCTAGGGGACTGATGACCTCAGATGTTAAGTCCCATAGTGCTCAGAGCCATTTGAATCATTTTGACTTCAAGTTTAGTGTGCAGACGCTCATGCAGGGCTGAAAAACCGAAATTGAAGGGGGTAAAGCAAAAGCAGTAACGCTGCATTCGCTATTCAAATGTTTCTTTACATAGGAAATCCAAGTTAAATTCTGACAACTATAAAGATAAGTAATTGAGAATCTATGGGACCAACTCGATCGGCCAAGGATCCTCAACTGAGAAATCTAGCGCAGCTGGCAAGGGCACTGGGGTCGTCATGGCTTCACATCCCTGTTAGCACCTTCCAGAACCTCAGTGACACTATTCATGCACGCCTCGTAGCGGTCCCCACTGCAGAAGATGGTTATTCAGGCCTTTAACAGGTGCTCACCTTAATGTGACTGGACAGTGTATAGCTAACAGTGCACTGTAGGTGGATATCTTTTTAGGGTCAGTGGCGCTGCGAAATAGCTGAAATCGCTAAAATTGAATCAGCTCCAGAGCCCGATGGAATCCCTGTCGGATTCTGTACATAACTTGCGGCTGCATTAGCCTCTCTTTTAACCATAATATTTCGTCGGACCATCGAACAACAAACAGTTCCTAGTAGTTGGATGAAGCCAACGGCCTTGCCGCAGTGGTAATACCGGTTCCCGTCAGATCACCGAAGTTATGCGCTGTCGGGCTGGGCTAGCACTTCGATGGGTGACCATCCGGTCTGCCGAGCGCTGTTGGCAAGCGGAGTGCACTCAGCCCTTGTGAGGCAAACTGAGGAGCTACTTGATTGAGAAGTATCGGCTTCGGTGTAGTAAAATGACATACGGCCGGGAGAGCGGTGTGCTGACCACATGCCCCTCTATACCCGCATCCAGTGACGCATGTGGTCTGAGGGTGACACGGCGGCCGATCGGTACCGTTGGGCCTTCTAAGGCCTGTTCGAACGGAGAGTAGTTGGATGGGAGTACCGATCACACCAGGATAGCATAAATGATCCACGAAACTTCTGTCCAATATCATTGACATTCATTTCTTGTATAATCTTAGAACATATTTTAATCTCAAGTATAATGTATCTCGAATAGAATGACCTTCATGCTAGTTATAAAGGATTTCGGAAATATGATCAATCGAAATCCAACTTACTCTTTGTTCTCATGAGGTAAAAACCATCAGGGAGTTAGATTGATCCAGTATTTCCTAATTTCAGAAAAGCTTTTGATTTTATCACAGCAATGCATGTTATCGAATTGGCGATTGAGTACGGTATCAACTTAAGATTTGTGATTGGATTGTAGACTGCTTCGCAGAGAACACGCTGTATGTTACTTCCGATGGAGCAACTTCAGGTGCGCTCCGGGGAAGTCTTTTGAGACCTTCGTTGCTTATGTTGGATATTAATAACTCACATACAATGTTCATACTAACCTCAGACTTTTCGCATATGTAGGAGTTATCCATAACGATAGCCTGTCTTTAAAAAGCTGCACACATATTGTCAGATCTTGATAAAACTTCATAGTGATGCAGAGTTTGTTGACTTATCAGACTCGGAGGCAGGAGACGAGGTACAGGCGAAAATAAAGCCGTGAGGGCAGGTCGTGAGTCGTGCGTGGGTAGATCAATCGGTAGAGCACATGCCCGCGAAAGGATGAGGTCAGAGTTTCGGGTCCCTGTCTGGCACACAGTTTTAATCTGTCAGGAAGTTTGAGAACTTGCTTTAAATTTTCAGAAATGTAACAACTGTGCAGTTGACAACGCGTATAAATGTAGTATCGTATGGCTTGAATATCAGTGAGCTACATATGGAATCGATCAGCTCATACAAATAGCCTTGAGTAACAATTTGTGGGGATATTGAAAGGACTGGTTTCAGCTGCAGGTATAGCAGGTGACATAATTCGGTCTTAAGTGAGAAATGGGAAAGTGCCATCAGTTTACGAAGGAAATTGCTTACAAAACGCTCGTGCGATCTGTTCTAGGCTGTTGCTCACGTTTGTGGGACCCGTATTAAATAGGGAGAGCAGCACGAATGGTCACAGGTTCGTTTGACCCGTTGAGGAGCCAATCATAAGAGCTCTGCTTGGCAGTGCTTACTCCACAATAGCCAAGTTCAGTTTTAGCGCATTTCTCAGATACTTTTGGGAAAAATTTCAACGCCAACTTTAGCATACCCTATATCACTTTCGGATGCCGTTATGAAGACTGCTTCGATAAAACTCTCTTCGCTAGTCCATTCTGTTCAAGCCTCATCATTTCCTAACAGCTATTGCAGTCTACATCCTCGAGAACGTTATTACTATGTTCATCTTGCGATCTCCCTCTACAATTTTTACCTCCCACCCTTCCCTCCAATACGAAATCGACGATTCCTTAATCCATCGTAACGTGTCCTATCAACTTATCCCTTAATTAAGCCGAGTTGTGCTACAAATTTCTTTTCTCTCCAATTCGTTTCAGTACCTCCATATCGTATAAGCGATCAACCAATCCAGTCTTCATAATTCTTCTATATCACCACATTTGAAAGGTTTTATTCTCTTTTTGTCTGAAATGGTTATCGTCCAAGTTTCAATTCCGTATAACACTACCCTCAAGACAAATATCTTCAGAAAACACTTCCTAACACTTAAATTTATGTTCGGTTTTAACAAATTCCTATTTCTGAGAAACGCTTATCCCGCTATTGCCAGTTTGCAATTTATATCTTCGCTATTTCGGCAATCATCAATTATTTTGCTGCCCAAATAGCAGAACTGATCTACTACTTTTAGTGTTTCACTTACTAGTGTAATTCTCTCCGCATCGCCCGATTTAATTTGATTACATTCCTTTACACTTATTTTACTTTTTTTGACAGTCATTTTAAAAAATCTTTTCAAGACGCTATCCATTCCGTTGAACTGCTCCTCGAAATCGTTTGCTATCTCTGACAGACTTACAATGTCATAAGCAAATTTCAGAAATTTTATTTTAATTCCTTATGTTTGAAAACATTGCTGGAGAAATTATGTACAATTATTTATGATTAATTATGAAACAGTCTAGATCGTACAGCACGTTTATTGAACGGTGACCGGTTTCGATCACCAGATGATCATCTTCAAACCTTCAACCACACTGACGGACAATGGCTGTGCATGGAGCAGGAACCGCTGAATCACTATGCAACTGCTCTATGCACAGCCATCATCTATCAATAGAGCTGAAGATCTGAAGATCATCACGTGATGATCGAAACCACACTCTTTTATAAGTAATTTTAAATTTTAATACCTTCTTCAGTATTTACTTTAGTTTTCTACACTGCTTGTTAAGTGTACAGATTGCATAATATCGGAGACAGGTTACAACCCTTTCCCATCCCTATCTCAACAGCTGGTTCCGTTACACAGTCAGCCAAAGAACGCGAGACAGAAGCCAACAGTCAGTATGTCTACAAGTGGCCACTTAAGTCTGAATAATATTTGTTCATTTCAAATCCTTTGGAAATTATGTAGTTCGTGGCGAAGAAGTTGCGTTTAGGTGAACAATGGAAGATTAAGAGCTATGACCGTCAAGTTCTTACCAATCCAATATCCTGAAGCGTTTGAAATTAAAAGTATTACTAGACAATAATTTGAGCCCAATAATTCTGACATTCACAGTCGTCAGTGCCCTTACAAACTACGAGAGGCATCAGTGCGGCCTGCCGCACACAGCTGAGTCCTGCAATGCTGGACACTCTCATTCGAGGTGATCGACGGATCACAAAACACCTCGCTGCACAACTGGAAGCCTCTGTTGGTAGTGCTGACACACTCGTCCACCAAATGGGGTACTGAAAGCTGTGTGCCAGCTGGGTCTCTCCGCTGCCTAATATACCACCTAACCGAGCGAGGTGGCGCAGTGGTTAGAACACTGGACTCGCATTCGGTAGGACGACTGTTCAATCCCGTGTCCGGCCATCCTGATTTAGGTTTTCCGTGATTTCCCTAAATCGCTCCCGGCAAATGCCGGGATGGTTCCTTTGAAAGGGCACGGCCGACTTCCTTCCCCGTCCTTCCCTAATCCGATGAGACTGATGACCTCGCTGTCTGAACTCATCCCCCAAAACAACGCAACCCTATACCACCTTAAAGACAAAGAAGGACCATCTATCCGCACATTAGCCCTTGGCTTGCGCGTTACGAGGCTGATCGTAACAATTTTTTGTCGAACATCGTCACAGACGATGAAACTTTGGTTCATCACTTCGAGCCGGCAACATAACAGCAATCCATGGAACGGTACCATACCACCTCTCTTGCGAAGAGAAATTCAAAGCCGTACCCTCAGCCGAATGTCTTCTGGGACTCTGAATGTGTTTTTCTGTTTTTTGTCCTCCCTCAAGGTGCAACGATCAACTCTGAGGTGTATCGTGCTACTCTCAGGAAACTGAAGAGACGATTTCAGACTGTTTGTCCCCCCAACAATGAAAACGAACTTCTCGTTCTCAGTGACAACACAAGCCTTCTGTGTGTCCGCGCACCCGAGACGAGCTCAGAAAACTTCATTGGACTGTTCTTCCTCGTCTCGCACCTTCCAACTTTCATCTGTTTGGCTCAACGGAGGATGCACTACGCGGGAAGCGGTACGTGGATGATGGGGAGGTTATTGATGCAGCAAGACGTTGGCTCTGACGTCGACCAGTAGCGTGGCACCATGCCAGTAAGGCGGCGTAATGCCGTCAAGTTCACGGAGATTACGTTGAAAAATGGGAAAAATACGGTATATTAGAATCCTGAATAAAACCAATCTGATTTCAGAAAAAAGTGTTTGCGTTACTTATTGAAAACCCCTCTTGTACCATCGCAGCAGTGCTACCAGTCTCCAAGGATACATTACACGAGCTAACTGCGGCTTCGTATGGAGTATAGTCACCCTCTCAACTATAATACTACCCAACATTGCGGGAGGTCTGGAAGCCAATGACATCCATCTACACTGCAGTGCTAGATATACATTGTCCAGTCTTATTAATGTGTTCACTTGTAAAGAGATCTGAATAATGACCTTTCGTAGCGCGGACCGCTGCGTGACTAGCAAGAAGAGAGTCACTGAGGATTTGGAAGGTACTGAAGAGGATACGGAGACACGCCGACTCTAGTGCCGTGGCCAGCTGCGCTAGGTTCCTCGGTTGAGGACCCATGGCGCGCACAGTCCGATGGCGGTGGTCCCATAGATTCTCGATTGGATTTAAATACAAGGACACTGATGGCCAGAGGAGTACGACAAATTGATCTTGGTTCTCTTAGAACCACGCACGTACACCGCAACATGTTGCGTCGTCCTGCCGGTAAATGCCATCGTGACGAAGAAAAACAAACTGCACGTGGGGGTGAACATGGTGCACAGGGATGGGCGCGCTTCTGTTCATGAACTATGCCTTCCAGAACGAAGAGATCACCCAGGGAATGCCGCGAAAACATTAGCCAGATCATATCGCTCTTTCTTCCGGCCCGGACCCTTCCAACGATTGTTACGGAATTTTGCTTCCAGACATTTCACGTCGTATCCGCCAAAGCCCAATGTTCTGTGGTGCATAATACTTGATTCGTGTGAAAAGGGCATCTGTTGCCACTCAGTGGACGTCCAGTTGCGGTGCTGGCGTGCAAATTCCAGCCTTCGCTTCTGATAAACACCAATCAGCATGGGTGCAGGAACCAGGCGCCTGCTGCAGAGGCCATATGGAGCAACGTTCGCTGAACGGTTGTTTAGGACAATGCTGGTAGCCCCTTGGTTGGTCCAGGCGGTTAGTTGCTGAACAGTTCCATGTTTATTCGCTTCATAGACGTCTCTGCAGCCGAGACTCGAACTCCGGACCCTTGCTCTACCAACTGAGCTACCCATGCACGACACACGACCCGTCCCCACAGCTTCAGTTCTGCAGTACCTCGTCTCCTACCTTCCAAACTTCACAGAAGCTCTACTGCGAACCTTGCAGAACTAGCATTCCTGAAAGAAAGGATATTGCGGAGAGATGGCTTAGCCACAGCCAGCGGGATGTTTCTAGAATGAAATTTTCACTCTGCAGCGGAGTGTGCGCTGATATGGAACTTCCTGGCAGATTAAAACTGTGTGCCGGACCGAGACTCGAACTCGGGACCTTTGACTTTTCGCGGGCAAGTGCTCTATCTGCCAGGAAGTTCCATATCAGCGCACACTCCGCTGCAGAGTGAAAATTTCAATCTCTGCAGCCGTCGTTCACCCGTGGTACACCACAGATGCCTCGGCTACAGTTTTAGTTAGCCCAATTTTGCTATGCAAAGCACGCGAACAGTTTACTAACTGAGCCGTTTCGGAAATTCTTTCACCCTTGGCCTGAAAGTCAATGATCATGCCGTTTTGGACGTCAGATAAATCGCTCCATTTCCGCGGAACGACAATTACTGCTCTGTTTCCCCCGTCCCCCAGTCCCACTTTGTATACCTTCCAATGCTAATGCTGCCACTAGTTATTAGCGCTGTGAGTGGTTATTGCATGTTGACGTCGAACGTAGTCGGTGCTGACATTACTGTGAGTGGACCGTGTACGATCCGTATCCAGAAAGTACTGCAGTTGGTCCAAACAGCAATCACAAAAAGTTCTCCATGTTCAATCCCGAATGGACAAAATGGTTCCAATCGACAATGGAGCAATCAACACTTAGCTCGAATACGTCCAAAGGTACTACATGAAACGCAAAGCAACTTAATACCACCAAGATGTATCATCACCTATAAGAAGACACAAGCGAAGCCGTTTGAAGAGAAATAGGCAGCAAATAAATTGCAAAAACATCTGGGAAAATATTAACAACCCCATAATCCAATTCAAAATAATATTCAAATGGTATGAAGTTGTAAAAGAAAAGGTGCCAACTACCGAAGAACTGCACATGATTGAATTAGAGCAGCGTCCGTACGGTGACCATTACGGCTTGTCTATACTGGTCGATTCTCTGGCACACACCCAAGCCTGTTTGCAGAAACGAATTACAGATATCCAACTGAAAAAAAGAACCGAATAGTAGAACCACAGAGACTACAATAACACATAAAGATGTACTTCAGTCAGACCGGCTCCTACACTTTGATTATTGGCCACTCCGCATGCTTTGCAACGAAGGAAAAAAATGCGAGTATAGATGGATATGTGTAACATACAATGAGAGCACCATCATCTCAGCAAGTGTTCTAAACAGAGAGAATTGGTTCAAAATATTTTAGTTCATGCTTTACCCTATAGAAGGGATAATTTTAGTTTGAGCCCTTTAGCTTCTTATTACCAAGAAGTACGCATCTGATCCCCCTAATTTGGTACGACAAATTTGCGTCTTTCGAAAGGCTTTTAGTGCACAAGGAAAACTGTAGTTTCGAAAGAAATTTAAATTTCCAAGATGTATTTGAAATTTTTCGTGTTTTAAAGAAGAAAGCTTTTGTAATTTTCAAGACTAAAGAATTTAACCGTTTAGTTTTATGGTTACGGTGAGGAGCAATGAAGCAATAAAGCCGACTTGAGACGGCAGAATGCTGGCGAATGTAAGGAAGGACTGCATGGGAGGCTGAAGTCACTTTCTGAATTAAAAGAAACCTTGTAGGTCGGGCAATCACAGTTAAAAAACTTGTACATAATGTGAAGGACAATAAAACAATTTAAAATCAGAGATGAGAAAATCGTCCATATTAAAATTAAGTGAAATTCCAAATCCGCAATAGCTGTTTATTGTCTTTTGACTGTATAGTGACAGGTTTTATACCCTGGAGGTATATATTCAGATCATATAAAACTAATACTTCATTTGTCACGAATTCCAAGGTATAAGAGCTCGTAAGAACATGTCACTCCTCAGCAA
Source organism: Schistocerca americana (assembly GCF_021461395.2). Lineage (NCBI taxonomy): Eukaryota > Metazoa > Arthropoda > Insecta > Orthoptera > Acrididae > Schistocerca > Schistocerca americana. The sequence goes on along the minus strand of NC_060123.1, from coordinate 339,771,060 downwards.
AACTTCGGATGAAACGGCAGTTGGGCATCCGATCGGAACTATGCTTGGCCACTAATATATTTCCCAAAGTGCACTTGACAATCCACGTATGGTAGGATAAAACAATCGTCAAAATCTGCGGGAGAAACAAGGAATTAAGACACACAGTCCTTGGGAGTGGCTAGCTCTGTAACGTAGAGTTCTATTTGACGCATGTCAGTGTATTTTAATATGTTGCCGACTCCCAAGGATTGTGTATCTTAATTCTTTGTTTCTTCGCGGATTCTGACAATGGCTTTATACTTATCATAAGTGGATTGTCGTGTGCTGTCCGGGAAAAGTGTTAGTGATCATGCATACTTCGGATTGGATGCCCATCTGCCGTTTCACCCGAGATTTTGCTGTGGAGTGACATGTTTTTACAAGCGCTTGTACCTTGGAATTCGGAGCAAATGAAGTATTAGTTTTATATGACTATAAGATATACCTCCAGGGTATGAAACCGTTCGTCATACAGTGAAAACACAATAAACAGGTGTTGCGGATTTGGAATTTCACTCAGTTTAAATATGGACGATTTTACCATCTATGATTTTAAATTGATTGTCCTTCACCTTATGTAAAAAAAAGGTCTGTCTGCCAGGTCGGAGGACCTGGGTTCGGTTCCCGGTACTGTCGGAGATGTTCCCGTGGCTGGAGGACAGAAACTGGGGAATTATTTGAAGGAGAAGTAGCGGCTTCAAGATCTGGAAATTTGACATGGCCGGGAGAGTGGTGTTGTGACCCCACTATCCTCCAGCCGGCATCGCACTGTCCTATGTGCATGATGCAGAGTTTAGTTTAGTTTTATAATGGCACACAGTGTTACGAACAGAAAGAAACGCAAATGTGCCACCTCACATTCCCCTTGAGCAAGTTTAAATATTTTCTACGATCGCAGTTTGAATCAGAGGTTCGAATCAGCCGTCTCTGATTCGACTACGGCAGCTTCAGTACGATTTAATAACCTCGATCACAGTGGCTTATTTTGACACAGTGACTTTACAAAAGCGCCGTCTTAAAACGACATATGTTGTGCTTTTCGTTTATGTAATAGGGTTTCATTTTCTAGCCCCTCTACATTTTTTAATGCTCCTTAGTTTAGCAGATCGTTTGACCCTCCCGGGCCGGCCGGAGTGGCCGAGCGGTTCTAGGCGCTACAGTCTGAAGCCGCGCGACCGCTACGGACACAGGCTAGAATCCTACCTCAGGCATGGATGTGTGTGTTGTCCTTAGGTTAGTTAGGTTTAAGTAGTTCTAAGTTCTAGGGGACTGATGACCTCAGATGTTAAGTCCCATAGTGGTTAGAGCCATTTGAACCATATGAATTTGTTAAAATTGAGTATCCTGACACTTTTCCTTAGTCCAGACTCTTGGCGTGTCTATGGAATTTCATCCTGCTCTTTCGTATTGCACTGGTGGTCTTTCAGGTGTTATCATTGAACTAATTGTTTGGTTCTGGATGCAATCTTGTGTCTTAATATTCGTTTTTCATTTTTCTCCAGTGAGAGGTTTCCAGCTTTGACCCTACTGTCTATTACTTAAGGAAGAGTACCAGACTACTAATCTAAACGTCCAGGCTAGAAACCTTGTTTGGTCCAAGGACTTCTAACGCCACTTAACGCTTCTTTCACCCCTGGAAATCATTTTTTAGCGCGAGAAAAGGCCAAACTGCAACGTGGCTTTAGTACCCTATTATATTGTTGGTACCCCAAAACTGGCTGATTAAGTCCTTTCGAAAGTAGGACAAAGGGAAGGGCGTACCATCTAAAGTAGTACATTACCCGTAAAGCACTGTAGTGTTCATCCCACGCTTCGGGTTGGGGGTTCCTTTCCCTAGCTTACCTACTTCATTGTAATACAAAAGTGCCAAATAGACTAATCTGGCACTGTGCATCACGATGTCATTTGAAGATCTGCATCTAGGTATATACTTTGTAGACCACTATACAGTGCATGGCAGAGAATACATCATATTGTAACATTGTTAAGACTTTTTCCGTTTCCTTTTACATATGGGGCATAGGAATAAGTCTTAAACCTTGACTTCACGATGTTTGTGGGAGTGATATGTAGAGGGTTATAGTATATTCCTAGTTTCATCACTTAAAGTTTTAATCACGCATGTGTAAATGTCTCCCCCCCCCCTACCCCGACAACCCCCTCCCTCTCCCCGTGATCACGGCACAGGAGGACGCGAAACAGGAGGGCTGAAAAAGCATAAACATCCTTTGCTGTTTCGGATCCCTCTCAAATTTCTTCGAATCGTTTTAAACAGTCCATTGTGATTCCATCCTGCACACAAGAGCAAAAATTCCGGTCGGGCTATAATCCAAAGTGTTGTGACCACATTCAAAGGACTCTACTGTCGTTCATCCTAAGGGTCGGAGGTAGCGGTGGCTAAGGTAATCGTTATAAATATTGTAGTATACAGCCATTAATATTAGGAACGTATTCTACAGCAATAGTTTGTAGTCAAGTTCTCATCATCTGGCTGTCTAATTTAATCCTACATAAAATGCGCTTCGGAAGTACTCACGGTCAAAATATAAAAACAAATAAAATTATCAAATACTCGTCTTACTGTGGTATGGGTTTTGTTGAAGTAAGACGACTTTATGACGAAATAATTTTATTTGTTTTTATGCTTTTACTCTGAGTGTTTTTAAACTGCATTTTTGTAGGAGTAACTTAGACATCCAGATACGGGAGTTTGGCCCCAAAAGTGAATTTCTGTGGATTATGTTCGTAACATCAGTGGGTCTTAGTTACATGTTCCATATATCATTTGAAGGATTCTTTAATCAAGATGAACGAAGCAATTTACAGGATATGTATTCAAGGTAAGTGATAAAATTAACGAACATATTATGAGTTTATTCCTACTCACGGAACTACACTAAAAAAAAAAAACTAAAAAAATTCTGGCTATCAGTTTTTAAGTAGAAATTTGTCAGTGGAATAGAAGGAGTGTCCTGGAGAAATGATTTTAAATTATATTTAAAACTTGCTTCGCTACCTATCAGACATTTTATGTTATTGAGCAAATGACCAAAAATTTTTATTGCTGCGTATTGAACACGTCTCTGAGCCACTGACAGCTTTAACAATGAGTAAAAAGGGTCATTCTTCCCTCTAGTGTTGTAGGTATGTACATCAATGTTGTTCTTAAATTGTGATGGATTATTTATGATGAATTTCATTAGCGAAAATATGTACTGTGACAGCACAGTTAAAATGCCTAACCCCTTGAAGAGGTGCCTTCATGAAGTCAGTGGGTGAACACCGCATATTATTATTCTTACTGCTCACTTTCGTGCGATCAGTGCTTTCTTTATAATAGATGAGTTACCCCAGCAAATTATTCCGTATGATATCACTGACAGTGAGTGGGAATTTTCAGAATACGTCAGGAGGTTGTTACGTCTGTTTACGCGATTAATAATTATACGAAGAGCAAAAGCTGCTGAACTTAATTGTCTGAGAAGCCCAGTAACATGCTTCTTCCAGTTCCAGTTTTCATCAATATGCACACCCAAAAGTTTGGAGCATGCTACCCTTCTTATTGACTCCTGCAGATGTACTACACCAGTTGAGGTACGAATCTGTTTGTTGTGCAGAACTGAATGTAGTGTGTGTTTTTTTTTTTCAAAGTTTTGCGAGACTCAATTTTCAGAGAATCGCATAATACACTACTGGCCATTAAAATTGCTAATATTATGCTAGAACTGCCATGTGATTACATTTTCACGCAATTTGGGTGCATAGGTCCTGAGAAATCAGTACCCACAACAACCACCTCTGGCTGTAATAACGGCCTTGATACGCCTGGGCATTGAGTCAAACAGAGCTTGGATAGCGTGTACAGGTACAGTTGCCCATGCAGCTTCAACACGATACCATAGTTCATTAAGAGTAGTGACTGGAGTATTGTGACGAGCCAGTTGCTCGGCCACGATTGACCAGACGTTTTCAGTTGGTGAGAGATCTGGAGAATATGCTGGCCAGGGCAGCTGTCGAACATTTTCTGTATCCAGAAAGGCCCGCACAGGACCTGCAACGTGCAGTCATGCATTATCCTGCTGAAATGTAGGGTTTCGCAGGGATCGAATGAAGGGTAGAGCCATGGGTCGTAACACATCTGAAATGTAACGTCCACTGTTCAAAGTGCCGTCAATGCGAACAAGAGGTGACCGAGACGCACCCTATACCATCACGCCGGGTGATCCGCCAGTATGGCGATGACGAAGACACGCTTCCAATGTGCATTCACCGCGATTACGCCTAACACTGATGCGACCATCAAGATGCTGTTAACAGAACCCGGATTCATCCGAAAAAATGACGTTTTACCATTCGTGCACCCAGCTTCGTCGTTGAGTACACCATCGCAGGCGCTCCTGTCTGTGATGCAGCGTCAAGGGTAACCGCAGCCATGGTCTCGGAGCTGATAGTCCATGCTGCTGCAAACGTCGTCGAACTGTTCATGCAGATGGTTGTTGTCTTGCAAACGTTCCCATCTGTTGACTCAGGGATCGAGACGTGGCTGCACCATCCGTTACAGCCATGTGGGTAAGATGCCTGTCATCTCGACTGCTAGTGATACGAGGCCGTTGGGATCCAGCACGGCGTTCCGTATTACCCTCCTGAACCCGCCGATTCCATATTCTGCTAACAGTCGTTGGATCTTGACCAACGGGAGCAGCAATGTCGCGATACGATAAACCGCAATCGCGATAGGCTACAATCCGACCTTTATCAAAGTCGGAAACGTGATGGTACGCATTTCTCCTTCTTACACGAGGCATCACAAGAACGTGTCACCAGGCAACGCCGGTCAACTGCTGTTTGTGTATGAGAAATCGGTTGGAAACTTTCCTCATGTCAGCACGTTGTAGGTGTCGCCACCGGCGCCAACCTTTTATGGCTGCTCTGAAAAGCTAATCATTTGCATATCATAGCATCTTTTTCCTGTGGATTAAATTTCGCGTCTGTAGCACGTCATCTTCGTGGTGTAGCAATTTTAATGGCCAGTAGTGTAATATATTCCCTTGCTGCTTCAACTAAATCATTTAATCGCATATTTGCTGCTTGTTGTCTGCTAAAATATTTATAACGACGATCAAAGGGGTTGTAGTCTACAACGTCCTTAGGAAATGGTTGAATCATCTAAAATATGAGAGGGCTAAGGTCAGAGAGGATGGTTTAGAGCGAATACAATCACACTATAAATTTGTGAGTGCATTTATATATACGAAGGGCGTTCAACAAATAATGCAACATATTTTTTCCAAGCAGTTTCGGTTGAAAAAACTCGGAATTTGTCGTAGAACACCGTGGAATATTCTAGCTTCAGCCGATATAGTTTGTCGAAATTCCGATGGGTGGCCGCGCTATACGTAGCCTTCAAAATGGCGTTTGTAACGAAGGTGTTTTCCAACCAGAGAGTTTTGGCGGAAAAGCAGAGCGTCGTTGATATTTATAGGCGCTTGCAGAATGCCTGTGGAGATCTGGCGGTGAACAAAAGCACGGCGCATCGTTGGGCAAGGCGTCTGTCATCATCGCAACAAGGTCGCGCAAAGCTGTCCGATTTCCCGCGTGTCGGCAGGCCACACACAGCCTGCAATGTTGGCATGTGCGGACACTCTCACTGGGTGTGATCGAGGGTTTACAATAGAACACCTCGCTTCTCAGCTGGATGTCAGGGTGTGATGTCCTCCATCATAGTGCAATGATCCTTTCTGAAGTGTATTGTGCTACCCTCAGGAAACTGAAGAGACGACTTCAGTCTGTTCGTTGTCACAAAAATACAGACCAACTTCTTCCTCTCCGTGACAACGCAAGGCCTCACACGAGGCTGTGCACACGACAGGAACACACAGAACTTCATTCGACTGTTCATCATCATCCACCTTTCAGCCCGAATCTTGCACCTTCCGACTTCCATCTGTTTGGCCCAAGGAAGGTTGCACTCCGCGGGAAGCAGTGCTTGGGTGATAGGGAGGTTATCGATTTAGCAAGTCGTTGGCTCCGACGGAATGGTACGATGCGGGCATACAGGCCCTTCCGGTAACGTGACGTAAGGTCGTCGAATTAAACGGAGATTGTTTTGAAAAATTGGGTAATGTGGCCAAAAGAGTAGAAAATAATGTGATATGTTGGAACCCAGAATTAAACCATCCTGCTTTCAGAAAAAAATATGTTGCATTACTTAATTGAACGCCTCACGTAAATAAAAAGGCTATTTGGAAAGTAAGTTCCTATCGCTCGCGAAATGGAAACCGCTGTGAAAACCCAATGAAGTTTTGCACAGATGGGTTGCGTAAGGTAGCGTAGCCCACCCGGTTGGCCGTGGTTTTCCATCTGCCTCGGCGAATGCGGGCTGGTTCCCCTTATTCCGCCTCAGCTACTCTATGTCGGCGATTGCTGTGCAAACAAGTTCTCCACGTACGCGTACACCACCATTACCCTACCACGCAAACATAGGGGTTACACTCGGTTGGTGTGAGACGTTCCCTGGGGGGGGGGTCCACCGGGGGCCGAACCGCACAATAACCCTGGATTCGGTGTGGGGCGGCGGAGGGCTGAGGTGAACTGCGGTAGTTTCTAGGTCCCCGGTTAACATAACATAACATAACATAAAGTGGCGTAAGGTTGTCGAATTGAACGGAAATTGTGTTAAAAATAGCGTTTGGTAGCCAAAAGAGTAGAAAATAATGTAATGTGTTGGAATCCTGAATTAAACCATCCTGCTTTAGGAAAAAAAGGTGTTGCATTACTTACTGAACGCCACTCGTAAATACAAGAGCTACTCGGAAAGTAAATTCCGATCGCTCGCGAAATGGAAACCACTTGGAAAACCCAGTGAAGTTTTGCACAGATGTGCTGTGTAGTGTCTCTAGTACGCTCATCGATCGTGGCAAGCCGCTCTTTTCTATTCTGAGCGCACAGTGAGCACGTAAAGATGCCTAGGAAATAGTGTCTCCCGCCAAGTATGAGGGCCTGGTGAGAGATTTCGCCTGATATCGTGCAGCTAACGTAACATAACTGTCATGTGTTTCCTTCTTCAGGGGCAGGAAGATGCGCCTGTGGCGTTTTCGGTGGAAAGTGTTTGTTCACCCACAACACAGCCCGTTATTGTCTCGTCCTGAGTTTCATCTCTGCTCCCATGAACCACTAGCTGTGAAGACATCATTTGGGCACAGAGAACGAACTGTAGAACTGTAGACGACCGTAGACAATTTGTGGAAAGCATTGGCGTCTGTCTTCTTTGACGAGGGTATTGGATCGTTGGTACAACGCTACGACGAATGTCTAACTCGGAGCGGCGACTGTGTAGAAAAGTAGCTATAAGATGTAGCTAACTATTGCCAATAAAACTGTTTTGATTTTCACAGTGGTTTTCATTTCACGACAGATCGAAACTTACTTTCAGAATAGCCCTCGTACATGGTCTGGGATGACGTCAGAATACATTATTGCTCTACGTCTGCTGTAGCCATCGTTACTTTTGTGGGCTAGAAATACTCCGTCTAGAACTTAAGGGCGATCATTCACATATCTATCACCGGTGACTGCTGGCGGTAGGGCATTGAACTACAGAAGAGATGCAGCGATTCTCCTGCGTTCTTGATACCCTCTTTTGTCAGACCTTTGCCGGCATCGTACGTAGTAATACTTCCAGCCGCGCGACAGGCTGCGTGCTGAGTATCTGCCGCCACAGATCGCTTGGACTCATTTACATAGTCACCTGACCGGCGCGAGCTGTCGCGTCCCGCCTGCTTTGTGCGCCGTGGCAGCCGTCAACTGTAGCAGCACATGCTCACTGGAGGTTCGCGATTGTAGGCGACTAGCGGCTACTGGAGCTTGAAAGCAAAAGTCACCGCGAATTAGTACGAAGGGGCTTACACAAACAGCAGACGTTAATCTGCATCTGGAATTGCTACTGCGAAGTGGACGCAAATTGCATCAGCTACAGGTTTATCGCACAACTGTCCTGTCTTATTTCTGGTTACTAAATGAAGGTGGACTTAATCACGGACTGGAGACTTCATTCGTTATAATCCGAATCGGTTACTCTTTGATCCATTTCTCTCTTCTTGATTCATTCTGTTTTCGCATCAGATAATTAAGTCAAGTAGCTTAACAGAGGAAAGACGATTGAGATATTTATACGATTCTAAATACTGTCTAGGAAAGAACTTACTTGCTCCCCTTGGAGCAGTTCGCAGAACCACGAACCGACTATAAAAAATTGTACGTTATTCTCATTTTCAAAAAGGGTTTTCGAACATACACTGATGAGCCATAATAATATCACCACCTACCTAAAAACATGTTGGTCCACCCCTGCAACGCAATTCCGCAATGATTCTGCGTGCCATGAGTTCGACCTGTACTTGATAGGTTTCCGGATGTTTGTGGCACCAGATGCCTGCGAACAGGTAACACACTTCCCGGTTGATCTGTGCGCACGGAGCTGGGTTTCATCGGATTCGGGTAAGTCGAATTTGATGGTCAAGACATCAACCTGAGTTCACTATCATTCTCCTCAAACCACTGAATTACGATTCTGGCCCTACGACGAGCACAGTTATCCTGCTGGGAGATGCCGTCGCTGTTGAGCAAGACAAAAAGCGAAAGGGGTTACAGGTGGTCCCTAATAAAGTTTATGCAGTCCACAGCTGACGTGGTGCCTTCGATTCCACCGTAGTTCTCATGAGAGCTCAGGTGAATGTCCTCCATAACATAATACTGCTCCAACCGGCCCGCGTCCGTGGCGCGCTGCATGTTTCGAACAGCTGTTCACCTGAAACTTCCTGGCGGATGAAAACTGTGTGCCGGACCTAGACTCGAACTCGGTACCTTTGCCTTTCGCGTGCAAGTACTCTACCGTCTGAGCTCCCCAGACACGACGCACGACCCGTCCTCAGAGCTTCAGTTCTTCCAGTACCTCGTCTCCTACCTTCCAAACTTCACGGGTAGGAGACGAGGTACTGGCAGAATTGAAACTGTGAGGACGGGTCGTGCGTCGTGTCTGGGGAGCTCAGGCGGTAGAGTACTTGCACGCGAAAGGCAAAGGTACCGAGTTCGAGTCTAGGTCCGGCACACAGTTTTAATCTGACTGGAAGTTACATATCAGCGCACACTCCGCTGCAGAGTGAAAATCTCATCCTGGAGCCGTTCACCTGGATGACAGCGTATCTGGACACGTCCATCGACCTTGACAATAAACGGGATTCATCTGACCAGGCGACACATCCCATAGGTCCGTGGTCCAATCTCGATGATCCCGTGCGCTCTCTGTAATCATAACTGACGATTTTGTTGGGTCAACATGGGAGCACGTAGATGTCCTCCGCTGCGGAACGCCATGTTGAACACTGTGCGCTGATCAGTGTGCACCAGAACACTTGTGCCCGCGCCAGCACTGTGCTCTGTCGTCATATCTGCCACAAATCGCCGCCTATCCTATTGCAGAGAGGGAACAAGCCTCCGATCCCTATGTTCTGTGATGAGTTATGGACGTCCAACTATTTGTCGCCTACTCTTGGTTTCAGCATTCTTCAACCACTTTCCTTAGCTGTTTACTATAGTAGCACTTGACTCACCGCTTCAGAGATGCTCGATCCCAGACACTGGGCCACAAAAATCTGGCTTTGTCAGAGTCGCTTAAGTCGGTGGATTTCTGCATTTGCGCTGCGTATCGTCGCTAGAATGATTCCCCATTCGTCTCTGATGGCTCATCGCTACCGGGCAGAATACGAACTCGCGGTGGGCAGTGGTCACATTGTTCTGGCTCATCAGCGCATGCATTTAATTATAGGACTGTATAGCTGACATCCGCCTATTACAGAATTACGGAAAACGTTTTATGCACACGCGTTACGACATTTATGGAAGACGATAGCCTAGCCCTAGGAATCAGTATGGACTCCCCACACAACGCTCTAATGGGTTTCGACTCGCTCTCTTTGTGTATGAGATCCAGAGGACAGTAGATCAATGGCTTCCGAAAGGCGTTCGATATAGTTTCGCACTGTCGCCAACGAACAAAATAAGAGCTAGGAAATACCGATCGAGGTTTCTGACTAGATTGACGTGTTTCTACCAGATATTTACCAACATGTCGTTCTTATAGGGAGAAAACCGTGAAATGTAGTAAGATTAAGAGGGGAAAACAATGGTAATTGCTAATTTAACAATTCTTCCTGTGGTGTCACCGCCAGACACCACACTTGCTAGGTGGTAGCCTTTAAATCGGCCGCGGTCCATTACTATACGTCGGACCCGCGTGTCGCCACTGTCAGTGATAGCAGACCGAGCGCCACCACACGGCAGGTCTAGAGAGACTTACTAGCACTCGGCCCCAGTTGTACAGCTGACTTAGCCAGAGATGGATCACTGACAACTACGCTCTCATTTGCCGAGACGATAGTTAGCGTAGCCTTCAGCTACGTCATTTGCTACGACCTAGCAAGGCACCATAGCATTTGATATTGAGATTCTATTAATGTATCATCAAGAGCGATGTTCTACAATTGTGGATTAAAGTTAAGTATCATATCAACTACGTACTTTATTTCCTACTATTAATTCCCTTAACTGTTCCAGACCTCGCGCCAGTCAGCGTGTAATTAAACGCGTGCATTTCGGCCTCCTCTAGCAACACAGTGTTGGCTCTTATACCAACACTACACTTCCCTTATTTGGTCTTTTATCTGAGTAACTACCAAAGCAACATTAGAAAAGTTTGTTGCATGCTTTTTGGATCTTATCCCATAACTGACCGTTAGACAGCAAAATAATCTATTATATTGGATCAACGAATCGATAGTTTATGGACAGATAGACAGCTACTGTCTATATAGTATGCTTCGAATTCTGGAATAGTGATGTCAAGTCCACATGAAAGAACATAAAGAATAATGTGGAATGTTCAAATCCAAACCATTACAAACCATTATCTTTCTCTGACTGGAGTACGTCTTCGAGAAACCACTATTACAGTTATTTGAACTGGCATAACCAAGTTTTGGATGGTCAACAATGTTGGAAACCCTAGTTGGCTGTTGAACGTTCTTGGGATTTTTCTCGTTTGGTACGTTGTTGCTCCTCGGATTCTTAGCCTACGTGCCGCTTTTTACGACGACTTCATAAGAAAGATGTAGTAAACACTCGAAATAGCCAGTCCATGCACGGAACGTTACACGATCGAATTTCAAAATATTCTCTTTTGTATAACTGTAAAATTTTTTGGACATACTGTTATCTAGATAACAACGTTGCGCTGATGTAGTGAGCGTTAACACGTTATACACTTTTCCATCGATCGCTGTAAAAAAAAAAAAAGAAAAAAAAGAAAAAAATTATCGTCTCGTCAAGGAGGAGACCATTGACCATTTCAGTCAGAGCGCGAGCTCGGATTGTGGAAGGATACGGAAAGAATTCTACCATGCTGTTTGCAAAGGAATCATGGCTTCCATTTGACTTCTGCGATTAAGTGAGGTTAGATAAAATCTAAGTATAGGTGATCAGGAGAGAAATCCAGCTGCCGTCCTCCTGTATACAAGTCCGGTGTTGTTACCACTGAACCACCTCACTCGATTATCATCATTGTTAACGTAGTAATCTACAAATAAAAGTTTTACCGTCTAAAAACATCTTGTATGACCCAAGCGACATTATTTATTTTTCAATGCATTAGATTTTTTTACAGTTTTTGTGCATTTTATCAGTAAATTGTAGTTCAATCGGACGACTATATCTTGGCGAGGAAATGCTATAATTTTACCAAACGCCGGTTGTATTTCCTTTTTTGTAGTCTCATTGTAAATGCACGATACAAGTAACAAATATGATTCATCGGTAAATTATTGCTTCTGAATATAGGGCTAAGCTCTCTCCACATCCCGAATGAAGGATAAGATTCATTTCACACAAAGTATGGAACGAATGAGATTGTAAAACATTTTTTTTCTGTAGCTTAGATAAATTTCCGGTGTTTTATTTCTTGCATGACCTATTGCATTGCCACTAAAGTTTAAACTTATAGCATAATTGAAAGTGCTCTGTCATCCCAATATAGTTTAATCGTGCTCCCTTTCAGTTGCTTGCTTATATTTCACAACCTTTGCTGAAATACTTGGGGTCACATCTTCAATTACTTTCCCAACACTCAATTCGCAGCAGCTCGTAAACTCATCTCTGCTCCATTTGCCAGTTCTTCCGTATATGTTGCTTCCACATTTCTTTTATTTTCCTCTATTTAGAGCACTCACTTCAAGAACGGGGGTCTGATTTAGGGCGACCAATTGATCCAGTCTTAATTTTTCCTCAAAAATCATTTCCTTGAAACTACTTGCCACATTTCTTTAGTCTTTTACAGTATTTTTGGAAATGTTTACTTGTGGTTGAAGTCATGAAATTTGCACAATTCTTCATCTAAAAATGTAACTTTCTCAGAATGACCTACCCTGTGTTACTTTTTGCAACTTCACAGTAACTTCTCTTAGCGTATAAAATACAGGGTAAGCACAAAATCATGCCCTGGTTATAAAAATTTATAACAGGTGATCGTTTGACATAATAGGTTACATTTGATGCCGTTACATAGGTTAGTGTTACTAGTTTTTTCTAAGACTACTTACGTTAGTAAACCTCAACGTGTGCTCCCTTGGTAGTTCGGAGAATGTCGAGGCAGTATTCCCGTTCCCTCCAGGAGTTTCGTAACATGTGTTCTTTCACAGTACCCACAGCAGCTTGTATCCTAGCCTTCAGTTCGTCGACGTCAGCAACTGGTGTGACAAAGATTCTGTCCTTGATATAGCCCCAGAAAAGAAAGTCAAGGGGCGTAATGTCTGGAGAGCGGGGTGGCCAGGGTGTTGGACCCTTCCTTCCAATCCACCGATCCGGACATTACTCCCTTCTCCAGACATTGCGCCACTTGACTTTTGTTCTGGGGCTGTATCAAGGACAGAGTCTTCATCAGACCAGTTGCTGACGTCGACGAACTGAAGGCTAGGATACAAGCTGCTGTGGGTACTGTGACAGAACACATGTTACGAAACACCTGGTGGGAACTGGAATACCGCCTCGACATTCTCCAAGCTACCAAGTGAGCACACGTTGAGGTTTTCTAAAGTAAGTGGTCTTAAAAAAACTTGTAACACTAACCTATGTAACGGCATAAAATGTAAATTATTATGTCAAACTGTTATTTTGTTATAAATTGTTATAATCAGGGCAAGACTTTGTGCCCCCCCCCCCCCCCCCCTGTATATCTACATCTACATCTATTCGCCGTAAGCCACCTTACGGATTTTTTGCTGCTGGTAAAGGCCTTGAGGGACTGATCCAGCACTGTCACCTTTATAATAGATTTTTGCTGTTCTGTTCCTGAAGAAAGATGCCTATGGTGCACCATCTTGGAGACAGTCTACACGTTATACCTCAAGTAGTCTCCACGTCGCACCTTATTCAAGATGTAGCGCTGAATTTGTTAAACATACGTTTGAAATCACGGAAGCCAATAGGGAGCATCAGCTACGAGGCCGTGAAAAGTAACGCCTCTGAATTTTTTACGGGAACATTCATAAATCGTTTCAAATAAAATAATCGTTATTAACATCCCACATCTTTATTCTTCATGCCTACATATTTGCAGCCCTCTGCCGCCGGAGGGCTCTGAATTGTTGCCTTTAACATGGCGGTGTGTAACGTAACTACGTCGGTGCGTAAGAAACAACGTCCTGTAATCTAGTTTCGAGTTCGAAGAGTTCATCCACATGTGGAGCTCCCTCTTCTTCAGCATTACAATACCAAACCACACACGAGTGCTGCGACAACGTTGAAGAATCCAACGCCTTGAGTTCAGTGTCATTGATCTCCCTCCATACAGTCCCGACTTGGCCCTATCCGATTTTCATCTGTTTCGAAAACTTGGCTTCTAGGACTTCACTTCGACAGTGATGAAGCGGTGCAATCAGAGGTCAGGTTGTGACTCTGTCAACAAAGTCAAACAATCTACAGTGGCGATATCAGCCGGCCGCGGTGGTCTCGCGGTTCTAGGCGCGCAGTCCGGAATCGCGCGACTGCTACGGTCGCAGGTTCGAATCCTGCCTCGGGCATGGATGTGTGTGATGTCCTTAGGTTCGTTAGGTTTAAGTAGTTCTAAGTTCTAGGGGACTGATGACCACAGCTGTTAAGTCCCATAGTGCTCCGAGCCATTTTCTTTGGCGATATCAACAAACTGATCTCTCGTTGTGAGAGATATGTTTTTCGCCAGGGTGACAATGTTGAGGAATAAATATACAGACATAAAGACTAAAGATGTATAATGTTAATAAAGTTTGTTTCATTTAAAAATCTGTAAGAGTTTTCATGTAGAAAATTCGGACGTCTTACTTTCCAACACACCCTCGTATTTGAGAGTTCAGAACACTTTTAACCTAAAGGACTGGCGGAATCATCTTATAAGTGAACAATGGAACACACTGCAAGGGTTCAGCTTCCCAAGAGCAGGTTGGATTAAACTCAATCACATCCGAAGCGGCCACACAAGACGCTGTGTAAACAGGGACTTGTGAACAGTTCAAGTTGTGACTGTGGATCCCCTGTGCAGAATCTAAATCGTATGATAAAGGTTCACCCTGCAAGAAAATGTGATTGATAAGCTGAGAACTTTACAGAAGCCACTTCTCACGCAATCGAGTGGATACAAGATCGGGACATCGGTGTATAGTCAACCATTAGTCCCGCGAGGCACTTGTTTTAATGCTGTGTGTATCTTATGTTATACTTATTACATCCATAGCTTTCTTAAATGTTTCAGACATTTGTATTCTTGTTTTTTATTGTTTTTGTACGGGGTGTTCAAAAAGTCTCTTGGCAGTGCCTTAAGATTGTTAGCCGCGCGTGCCATATGATTGTACGCCTGCCTGGGTTTTTCAACGGACACTGCAATGATACTCTGTACCCATTCATAGGAGAACTTGTGTTAAGTGAAATACTGAACGGTTATTTTCAACAAGATGGTCCAACTGTGCATACAGCTCGCGTTTCAATGCCACTGCTTGCTGACGTTTTTGGTGATCGCATAATTTCACAGGGACTTTGGCCTCCACGATCACCTGACCTCGCTACAGTCTGGAACCGCGCGACCGCTACGGTCGCAGGTTCGAATCCTGCCTCGGGCATGGATGTGTGTGATGTCCTTAGGTTAGTTAGGTTTAAGTAGTTCTAGGTTCTAGGGGACTGATGACCTCAGAAGTTAAGTCCCATAGTGCTCAGAGCCATTTGAACCATTTTGTTGTCATACTAAGTCGCACCCCAGACCATAACTGTACGTGTAGGTACAGTGTCCTAGCACACAGACAGGTTGGTTGCAGGTCCTCAACTGGCCTCCTCCTAGCCGACACACCGTCATCATTGGCAGCGAGACAGAACCGGATTTGATCAAAAAACACACCAGTTCTTCTTCCTGCCCTCCAATGAACTTTAGCTTGACACCACTGAAGTCGCAAATGGCAGTAGTTAGGGGTTAGTGGAATGCACAGCACAGGGCGTCTGCCTCGGAGCTGTGCCTGAAGTAACAGATTTGTACCAGTTCGTCGTGTCACTGTGGTGCCAACTGCTGCTCAGATCGCAGCTGCACATTCAGTACTTTCCCCACAGCCATTCGCCGAACGCGATGGTCTTCCCTCTCGGCAGTGTCATGTGGCCGTCCGGAGCACCAGTCTTCTTGCGACCGTACATTCATCTGACCACCGCTTCCAGCAGTCATGTACCGTGGCTACTTTCCTGCCAAGTCTTTCTGCAGTACCGCAGAAGCAAGGTCCACCTTCTCGTAGCCCTGTTACACAATCTCGTTCAAGCTCAGTGAGGTGTTGATATTGGCGTCTTTGTCACTTTAAAGGCATTCCTGACTAACATAAACTCGCCAAGTCCAGTTTCAAAGGTAACTAACGCTCAAAACCTTTACAGCGTGTACCGAGCGAGGTGGCGCAGTGGTTAGACACTGGACTCGCATTCGGGAGGACGACGGTTCAATCCCGCGGCCGGCCATCCTGATTTAGGTTTTCCGTGATTTCCCTAAATCGCTCCAGGCAAATGCCGGGTTGGTTCCTTTCAAAGGGCACGGCCGACTTCCTTCCCCGTCCTTCCGTAATCCGATGAGACCGATGACCTCGCTGTCTGGTCTCCTTCCCCAAACCAACCAACCTTTACAGCGTGTATTTAAGTAAAACCTGATTTGCACTCTCATAGTGGCGATACTAGTTCCGCTCTAATGCAGCTGTCGCGAAACTTGAATAACCATCATCTTTCACACGTAGAAACATGCCTATCAAGTTTCATATATGTTGCCTAACTCCTTCTTTGTGTTGCGATTTTTTCCCGTTAGTGTATAAGCGGATATTTAAATCAAATCAACATGTGCAGCGGTTAGGCGTGCATCTGTTGAACGTTAGGACAGATAAAGGCACGAGAGAGGTAGTCCTGATCTTGCGATTGACGATGGAAACAAGACTTAATGAAAAATTAGGACACGTTGTGCAAGATGTTCGAAATTCCGTGAAATATAGGAGTAACCTCTAGGGAAAGACAGGTAATGTACAATATGTTCAAGAACCAGGAGGGAACAGTAAGTATGGAAGAGAAAGAACGAAGTGCTCGGGTTAAAAAAGATGTAAGATAGAGATTTAGTCTTCCGCCCCCACCGTTCATTCTGTACATCGAAGAAGTAATGACGAAAATAAAAGAAAGATTCAAAGATGTGAATCAAACTCAGGGTGAAAGCATAACAATGAAAAGGTTCCTTGATAACATTCCCGTTGTCAGCGAAGTTTACGGAGAGTAACAGGACATTTTGAGTGCAATGAACTGCCTAATGACTGCAAACTGCGGATCTGCAGTAAATCGAAGAAAGATGAAAATAGTGAGGAGTAGCAGAAGATAAATTAGCGCCATACTTAACATCAAACCTATGGACAACGAGGTAAACAAAGTTAAGGTATTCTGCTACCTTGGAAATAAAGTAACACATAACAGACGAAACAAGGAAGTCGTAAAAAAGCACTCCAGAAAAGGCAAAGACGGCATTCCCAGCCAAAAGAAGTCTACTCGTCTCAAATATCAGAGTACTTCTATCAAACATCCACTTTACTCTGAGAGAGAAGCTTCTGAGAATGTATATTTCGAGCATACTTCGTCGTAGGGAATTCTGAACTGTGGGAAAACCGCAAAAGAGACTCGAAGCGTTTGAGATGTGCTGCTATAGAAGGATTTTCAAAATTAGATACCCTGCAGCATTGGCGAAGAAAGGAACATATGGAAAACTGGAAAGAAGAAGGGACGGGGTGATAGGACATAGATTAAGATAACAGGGAATAACTTCCATGGTACTAAAGGGAGCTGTAGAGGATAAAAAACTGTAGGGGAAGACAGAAATTTGAATCCATTCAACGAATAACTGAGCACATAGGGTGCAAGTACTACTCTGACATGAAGTACTCGTAGTTGGTACGAAAGAGGAATTCGTGCCGTGTCGCATCGAATCAGCTGACGATTGATGACAAAAAAAAAGTAATTCGTTTCGGGATTTCCATTAGACTTTTGCTACACCTTACAGAAAGCACACCGAGACAAATCGTGCCCTTCTCTATGCTGTTAAAATAGAATTCGGGTAATCACGTCAATTTTCTGATTTATCGTTCTTTTATTGAGACCTGAAGTAATGACAACTAGTTGAGTTTGTGATACATATAATGCAGGAAAAAACAACATTCTGAAATTTCACCGACTTCCAACGCAAGGAAAAGTCTGGAAACCCAAATACGAATGATAGTTGACACATAATGCTATATGTCTCATCTAACAATGTGCAAATGTATCGTTCGCCTCGCGTTATTCGTGTGTGTCGCTTCAGGTAAGGCAGTATGTCCGGCTCTTTGTGTTTGACTGACATCGATTCAGCCGGCTCTAAACAGCAGAGTGAAGGACAGCTCGTGACCTGCCACAGTTATCGACGATCCGATGGTCAGCATAGCAAGAGCGAACGCACCTGCAACTCACATGCACGTCCTCGGGACCAGGCACTAGCGGTGCGTGAGTCACGTGACCACCTCTCGTGGGAAGGTTGGTGCGTCATCAGCACACGTAGTGACCCAGTTATTCTCTGACGAAACCCACACACAAATTGTTCGCTCTGTCTAGAAAATGTGATCACTGAATTCTGTCCCCTATTAGAAAAAGAGTGGGCCCTGCATCACCTCTTATGTGCCAGTGATACCAGACAATATGACTGTGATAAAATATGAGTAGCGTTCTTGAAACATGGTCAGCTACGCTATGTGCAGTGTACCCAGAGTTACCCGGTAGGCAGCTGATAAGAATGTCTGCTTGGGTTGAGGCGGGTAAAAATTCCTTCCCCTCGCTCTTTCCCGCCCATCTTGTGCCCATGGTCTGTGTTGTTGACTAGTTAAAAAGTACTGCCCTACCAGTAGGCTCCATTGTCAGTCTAGTTGTATTTCGTTGTTCACCGTTTATGATTTTCCTATTTCTTTAATTTTCTTATACATTTTCTGATCAGAAGTATCCCGACATCCCTATTTAGTGCGGAATTGACCGCTAGATGTCACGAGAGGCAAATCCGCCAATGGCAGCTATTGAGGAGCAGTAGGTAAAGTGGAACTATAACAATATTTTTATCTTGCCACACTTTAAAAAAGTTTATTAATCTTGACAGTGTATGCGGGCTTTTACTCCACGTGTATTTCCACATTTTGTACTGCGCGGAACACACTTAAAGCAGCAAGGGCGTGGTTCTGACGAGACGAAGTGAAGAAGCCTTTCTGTCTCGCAGTTCAAACTCCTGATTCGGAGCCACAGCCCTAGCATAACTATATGGTTGTTATAGCAATGGTGTCGTCACGAAAACCTGTTCTTCAGATGAACCAGAGAGGCCCTCGGACGGCTTCCTGGAAAGTCTTTCGCCGCCTGACACACCCCGACCATGGGTGAGGAATCAAGTTTGCTGTGGGCAGTACGCTGGGTGGTCACAGTAATGGCCTGATCAGGGGACACATGCGACATGCTGGACGCCCCAAGGATCCCCACGTCTGGCCCTTCACAGTGCAGCCCAAGGGGAACAGCCTCAAGCTGTG
Organism: Schistocerca americana; assembly: GCF_021461395.2. Classification (NCBI taxonomy): domain Eukaryota; kingdom Metazoa; phylum Arthropoda; class Insecta; order Orthoptera; family Acrididae; genus Schistocerca; species Schistocerca americana. The sequence continues at coordinate 339,751,879 of NC_060123.1, read as the reverse complement.
TGACCGAAGCCAACACCACCTGGAGATGTGCTTGAAGGGTTACGAACTCAGCTCGCATCTGAACACAGAAATTATAGTTCATATCCATACCAAAGACTGCAAAACTATATACAATACAGTTATGAGAAAGGAAAACTGTGACTAATAAGCACACGAACACACGAGACATTAAAAAGTTGACTAGTATCCACACAGGTAACTGAAAATAAGTTGCACCTGTTTGTTGGTTTATGGACATGTACTATTCAACGTATCTACAAGGAATGGTGAACCACTCGAAGCCATGTGCTCGTAAAAGGGCTCTAACTGTAGGAGACAGGAGAAATATGTCACTCTTCATCAATGTCAATCGGTTTCAAACCTGATGGGAATTGCTGCTGTCAGTGAATGCAGTTGTATTCCAAGTTAACGCGTGAGCGAAGGGAGCAGCATGTAACGGACGTTTGGAATCGTGTACCTCACAAAAGGCCTTTGCTCCAAGTGACTATAAACTGCTAGACAACGTGGAAAGTGGACAGCAGCTGACTTCAGGCGATTAGTCTGATGCACGAGTCAAGGTGAAGTCTTTCCCAGTGATAGAAGGGCCCGAGTGCAAGGTTGGCCCAGTGAGACATTTATGCTGCAGTTCTTGGAGGATTTAGCTCTGACTGGAGGTAGATCTGTAATGTTTTGGGAGTATTTTTCGTACCATGACTGGAGACGTCGCATCCATGATATCACGGACCTGATACGGTGTACTTTTTCCAACATTCTCAGTGATCAAATGTTGTTCTTTTTTCCCCTGGTTCTGAGTCAAATGGAAACCTTGAACCAGAGACTGCGAATGTTCTGTGACAAGCTAGGCTGTAACTTCCTGGACCTGGGACATAGGTTGAGAACAGAAGGATCCCACTAAATGGGTCTGGTGTTCACTACACATCAGAGGCTGCTACTCAGGTAGCTGATTTGTGTGTGAGGTTCACACAAGGAACTATATATGCAGACTGAAGCGACGAATGAAAATGTGTACCAAGGCTAGGATTCGAACCCTGGTCTTCTACTCATTAGACAGTTGTACTAACCACTACGCCGCCCTGGCACAGGGCCTTTGCGCAAGTGCACAGGCTATCCTACCATGCCTCCCTCCTCAATCCTAATTCTGATTCATGCTTCAGCCCATTTGATGTTTCCCCTAAACTCGTACGTCATTGCAGGGGCTCTCCAACTGTACTGAAATAGCACCTCAGCATCGAACGAAGCGGCTGATCTTGCCTGAAACCCAGGCATAGGTGCTCTAATCAAATAAAACTTCGTCTCTTGAGTCTGCATATATACATCATAGATGTTAAAGACTCGAAAAGGTTTCTGAAACCATATAATTTCATTAATTCACTCATGCGTTTTTTTAGTTTAGGTGACTCTCCATCCAGTCCCGATAATAATGGTTCTGGGAGACGTGGAAGTATCAATATAAGATCCAAAGAAAAAAAATCCTTGTGGTTAACTGCTGAAACATTCGTTACGAAGTGCCAGAGTTTCAAGTAGTCCTAAAAAAGCAGTGGAGCTCACGTAATAATAGGTACAGAAAGCTGGTCAAAACCCGAAATTAAAAGTAGGGTGATCTTTTTAGGAAAAATTTAAGCCTATTTCGAAAGTATAGGCTAAAGGAAAATGGGGATTGTGTATTTGTCGCAGTAGACAAGAAACTAAAATCCACGAGGATGAAAACTGAAGCAGCATTGAGATTGTTTGGGCAAGACACAGTATCAGGGGTGGTCATGAAATTGTAGCTGGATCTTTCTATCGACCACTAAACTCACATTCTAATGTAAGCGAAAACTTTGAAGAAAACTCACATCGCTATTACTTAAGTTCCCCAGTCATACTGTAATCATCAGACGAGACTGTAATCATCCAACAGATAGATGGGATAGCTACAGTTTTTCTAGTTGCTGGGCGTTACAAGACGTATTGTGAAACATAACTAAATGCCTTCTCTAGAAACTCCGTAGGACACATGGTTCGGAACCCTATTCATGATGGATATATATTTGATGTTATGACAACACAAAGACCGGACCTCTTTCAGGACGTTTACATCGAAATTGGCATCAATGACCATGACGTAAATGTGGCAAGAATGATAAGCAACATACAATGCGTAACGAAAACAAGTAGGAAGACTTATAAATTCAGTAAACTAAATACAGAAAAGGGTAGTGTCATATCTTAATGAGGAACTTCAAACTTTTAGTTCAGGACAGGAGCATGTGGAGGAGATATGGCTCACTTCCAAAAGAATAGCTGACCATGTACGTAATAGATATGTAACTAATAAAACAGCGGCAGGTACCCCCATAGTATACGGTACTGTGAAGAAACTCCTAAACAAAAGGAGACTACTACATAACAAGTGTAAAACACAGCATAGGGCTATAGATAGAGAGCTGCTGTATGAAACGCTTTTAGCTATCAAAAGAGCAACGCTTGAAGGCTTTAATGGCTACCGTAGCGGAATATTGTCAATTGATATTTCACCATATTCAAATAAATTGTGGTCATATGTAAGGATTGTTAGTAGCACAAAAATTAGTATCCAATCGCTTGTGGATGATACAGGAACCGAAACTTAGGGTAGCAAAGCATCAACATCTACATGTAGAGATTACTCTGCAATTCGCAACTAAGCACCTGGCAGAGGGGTCATCGAACCACCTATAAGCTACTTCTCTGTCGTTGCGCTCTCGAACAGCGCGCGAGAAAAACGAACACACAAATCTTCACCTGTGAACTCTGATTTGACTTATTTTATTTTGATAATCTGTCCGCCATATGTAGGTGAGTGCCAAAAAATATCTTCACTCTCTGAGGAGAAAGTAGTTGATTGAAATTTCATGATAAGGCCCTGTTGCAGCGTGGAACGCTTTTGTTTTCGAACTGCCACCCCAATTCGTGTTTCATATCCGTAGCACACTCTCCTATTTCACGTGAACACAAAACGAGTTGCCCTTCTTTAAACTTTTTCGGTGCGCTCCGTCAATCCTGCCTAATGTGGATCCCATACCGCACAGAAATGCTCCAGAAGAGGGCGGAAAAGCATAGTGGAAGCAGTCTCCTTAGTAGAGATGTTACATTTTCTAAATGTTCTTCCCATAAATCGCAATCTTTGGTTTGCTTCGCCCACAACATTATCTATGTGATCGTTCCAGTTTAAGTTATTTGTAACTGTAATCTTAATTGTGTAGTTGAGTTTACAGCCTGTATATTTGTGTGATTTGTCGTGTGACTGAAATATTGTGGCTTCCTTTTAGTGCTTATGTGGATGACTTCACACTTTTAATTATTTAAAGTCAATTGCCAATTTTTGAACCACATACAGATATCCTAAATCATTTTGAAATTCGTTTTGATCATCTGATGACTTTACAAGACGGTAAATGACAGCATCATCTGGAAATAACCTGGGAGAGCTGCGCAGATTGTCTCCTCAATCGTTTATGTAGATTAGAAACAGCAGAGGACCCATAACACTTTCTTGGGGAACGCCAGATGTAGCTTCTATTATACTCGATGACTTTCAGTCAGTTACTACGAACTGTGACCGTACTGACAGGAAATCACGAATACAGTCGCACAACTGAGACGATACCCCATAGGTAAGCAATTTAATTAGAAGTTGCTTGGAAGGAACGGTGTCAAAATCTTCTGGAACTCTGTTCCCCCATCCCAATCAAAATTTCATCAGACCTAATCACAGTCAGCATACATTTCGGCATATTGTTTGAAAACCAGTACTGTAACCTAAGAACTGCTAGTCAAAGAGTGAAATAGGGAATCTTTGTTTACAAAAAACATAATTTAACGACAGAAATGCTATGGAAAGAAGAAAAACTCGATAATATCACATTAGGCTTTAAAAAGTTGTGAGAAACTACGTAACAAAACAATGATAAACGCTTATTAATTGCAGATGACTTACTGAAAGGCAATAATTGTAGCTGTGCAGCAAATACCAGATAGGCTTGTGACCACAAACATGTAATAGTAAGGTATATATTTATTCTTCATGTTAGTATTTCTGGCAATACTTGTACTAATGTAAATATTATTATGTCAAAAAGCTGATAATGTCAAAACCCAAAAAATTCGTAGTATGTTGTTCAACAGATAATAAAGAACACCCAGTAAAGATGGAGAATCTTCCCGAAACACGTATGGGAATAAAATAAGAAACATAAGGCAGAACCACATTTCCGTAGGACTTAGGAAACAAATGCAGCCAAGGAAAGAGCTTCGACCACAAAATGACTACAATAAAGAACTAGTCGTGTATTCTCTGTATTCATGTTGGCTATTTGTCAATAAATCGTTTTCTCTGCGGTTATTCATAAGGTCCGAACACAGTATATGTTCCAAAGTCTTATTACAAATCGACATTAGTGATATGGATCTGTAATTTAGCGGAAATCTCCTTTTTCCTTTTTACGGTACTGGTGTGACGTTTGTAACTTTCCAGTCTTTAGGTAGGGATCTTTCTACGGGAGAACGGTTATGCATAATCGCTAAGTATGAAGCTATTGCATCAGCATTCTCTGAAAGGAACCTGACTTGTATACAATCTGGATTGGAGGCCTTGCCTGTCTTAAGTATTTTAAGCTGCTTCGCTACGACAAGGATATCTAGTTCTAAATTCCTCATGTTGGCAGATGTTCTTAATTCGAATTATGGAATATTTACTTCGTCGTATTTTGAGAAGGAATTCCGGAAAACCGTATTTACTAACTCTGCTTTAGTGGCACAGTCATCAATAACATCACCAGTGTCATCGCACAGCGAAGGTATCGATTGCGTCTTGCCACTGGTGTGCTTTACATACAACCAGAATCTCTTTGTGTTTTCTGCCAGATTTTGAGACAGAGATTCTTAGGGGAAACTGTTAAAAGCATTTCACATTGAAGTTCACGCTAAATTTTGAGCTTCTGTAAAGCTTCGCCAATCTTGGGGATTTTGCGTTCTTATAAACGTGGCATACTTTTTTCGTTGCCTTTGCAACAGTGTTCTGACAAGTTTGATGTACCATGGGAAATCACAACCACCTCTTATTAATTTACTTGGTATATATCTCTCAACTGCAGTCGATACTATTTCTTTGAATTTAAAAGCATCTGGTCTCCGCTTTCATGGTCAGATTGGAAGGAGTGGAGACTGTCTCCTAGGACGGCATCAAGTGAATTTTTATGTGATTTTTTTAAATAAACGTATTTTGCGTTTATTTTTGGTGTAAAACAATAAACTGGTAGCCAAGATCGCAGGAATTCTTTTTTTTCATGATTACCGGTTTTGCCAGACCGGTAATCAAGGAATAAAAAGAATTCCTCCGGTCTTGGCTACCAGTTTATTGTTTTACAACCATCTAGATCGCTCCCACATGAGCACAAAGTGCTCCCTACAAAATATTTTTGGTGTGTTTGGATGTTACGTTATTCAGTCTAGCTGCAGCAACCGTGTGGTCACTGAACCCTATTTGGGTTGACATTCATATGTTGTAGGATCTTAGAACATATTCTGTGCTGAAAGCTAATGGGGTATCTCGAACATGTAGACCTCCTCCATGCCAACCAACATAGATTCCGACAACATCGGTCATGTGAAATCCAGCTCGCAATTCTCTCACGTGAAATACTGAAAGCCATGGATCAAGACAGTCAGCCATATGCAGTATTTGTCGATTTCCGAAAAGCATATGATTCGGTAACCCATCTACGCTTATTATCAAAGTACAATCGTGTGAGGTATAAGCGAAATTTGTGTCTGGATTTTCGTAGGGAGGACGCAGTAAGTTACCTAGAACGGAGTGTGCCCCAGGAAAGTGTGTTAGGACTCGTTCTGTTTTTGTCGTGTGCTAATGATCTAGCGGACAATGTTAACAGTAAACCAAGAATTTTGATAGATTATGTGGTTTTCTGTAATGAATTACTGTTTGAAAGAAGCTGTAGAAGTGTACAGTTAGACCTTGATAAGATTTTAAAGTGGTGCAGTGATTGGCAACTTACTTTAAATGTTCGGAAATGTTAACTTAGGCACTTCACAAACAGAAAAAAAATTTTTGTATCCTATTAGTATAACATCACTGAATCACAGCTGGAATCGATAAATTCACACAAGTACCTGAAGGTTAACACTAAATAGGGACTTGAAATGGAATCACCACATAGGCTTGGTTGTGGGTAAAGCAGGTATCAGACTTTAAAATGGTTCAAATGGCTCTGAGCACTATGCGACTTAACTTCTGAGGTCATCAGTCGCCTAGAACTTAGAACTAATTAAACCTAACTAACCTAAGGACATCACACACATCCATGCCCGAGGCAGGATTCGAACCTGCGACCGTAGCGATCGCTCGGCTCCAGACTGTAGCGCCTAGAACCGCACGGCCACTACGACCGGCTATCAGACTTCAATTTATTGTTAGAATGCTAAGGAAATGCTAAAGAGATTGCTTACAAATCACTTGTGTGACCCATCCTACAATATTGCTCAAATGTGTGGACCCGTACGAAATAGGACTACCAGAGCATATTGTATGTATACAGAGAAGGGCAGCACGAATGGTCAAAGGTTTGTTTGACCTGCAGGAAAGAGTAGCAGAGATGCTACAAAATAGCAGGTCAGCAACTGGAAGCAGTTAATACCATAAATTATCTGGGAGTACGCATTAGGAGTGATTTAAAATGGAATGATCATATAATGTTGATCGTCGGTAAAGCAGATGCCAGACTGAGATTCATTGGAAGAATCCTAAGGAAATGTAATCCGAAAACAAAGGAAGTAGGTTACAGTACGCTTGTTCGCCCACTGCTTGAATACTGCTCAGCAGTGTGGGATCCGTACCAGATAGGGTTGATAGAAGATATAGAGAAGATCCAACGGAGAGCAGCGCGCTTAGTTACAGGATCATTTAGTAATCGCGAAAGCGTTACGGAGATGATAGATAAACTCCAGTGGAAGACTCTGCACGAGAGACGCTCAGTGGCTCGGTACGGGCTTTTGTCAAAGTTTCGAGAACATACCTTCACCGAAGAGTCAAGCAGTATATTGCTCCCTCCTACGTATATCTCGCGAAGAGACCATGAGGATAAAATCAGAGAGATTAGAGCCCACACAGAGGCATACCGACAATCCTTCTTTCCACGAACAATACGAGACTGGAATAGAAGTGAGAACCGATAGAGGTACTCAAGGTACCCTCCGCCACACACCGTCAGGTGGCTTGCGGAGTATGGATGTAGATGTAGATGTAGATGCTGAAGAAAACGAATTGGTAGACACTTGAATATAGAAGCAAACTATCCCGAGAAAGCCTACTTAGAAAGTTTCAAGAACTGGCTTTAAATGATGACCCTAGGAACATACTAAAACTACTACGTATCACTCCCACAGGGATCGCAAAGGCAAGATCAGACTAACTGCAGTGCGCACGGAGACATTTAAGCAATCTGAAGTGAAAATTAAAACATCTACAGCCGTCCCTCTTGCAAGTAATTTATTTACGCAACCAATTTCGGTGTTCCATTACACCATTTTTAGGCTCCTTGACCAAAGTAAAGTGGAGGGAGTCCAGTTTCCTGTGCAGTCAAAAGAGAAGCCAATATTAAGTAACCGGTGAGCCAATATTAAGTAACCGGTATCCGCAGATCTCTGGTTTACACGACACTATCCTTTCACTCATTTACCGACGACTGTCTCGACAACATTCAGTTGATTCAGTTCAATGAGTTGACTTTCATCTTTGGATGTTCTGTTCTGAATGTTGTCCTCGCAATCGTCGGTTGATGAGCGAAGGGATAGTGTCGTGTAGACCAGAGATCTATGGGTACCGGTTACTTAATAATGGCTCCTCTTACGATTGTCCCCGACATGGATTCCTCCCAATTTACGTTTATTAAGAGGCCTGAAGACTATGCAATGGAACACCGAAATTGGTTGCGTAAATAAATTAAGTGCAAAAGAGACGGCAGCAAGTATCTTAATTTCATTGTAACCACGTATTGCAAGGATGGACACATAGAGACCTAAGCAATCGTTCTTCCTGCTATTCGCACGTGAATGGAACAGGAATATCCCTAATAACTAGTACAATGGGACGTAGTTACTGAAGTGCGCTCCGCAGTCATATGCGGAATGTGGATGTATGTATGTGATCAAAAGTATTCGGACAACCACAACAACATACGTTTTTTCATGTTAGGTTCATTTTGCTGCCACCTGCTGCCAGGTACTCCTTATCAGGGACCTTCGTAGTCATTAGACTTCGTGAGAGAGCAGAATGGGGCGCTCCGCGGAACTCACGCACTTCGAACGTGGTAAGGTGATTGGGTGTCCCTTGTGTCATTCGTCTGTACGCGCGATTTCCACATTCCTAAACATTCCTAGGTCCACTGTTTCCGATGTGATAGTGAAGTGAAAATGTGAAGGGACACGTACAGCACAAAAGCGTACAGGCCGACCTCGTCTGTTGACTGACAGAGACCGCCGACGGTTGAAGAGGGTCGTAATGTGTAATAAGCAGACATCTATCCTGACCATCACACAGGAATTCCAAACTGCATCACGATCCACTACAAGTACTATGACAGTTAGGCAGGAGGTGAGAAAACTTGGATTTCATGGTCGAGCGACTGCTCACAAGCCACACATCACGCCGGTAAATGCCAAACGACGCCACGCTTGGTGTAAGGAGCGTAAACATTGGACGATTGAACAGTGGAAAAACGTTGTGTGGAGTGACAATCACGCTACACAATGTGGCGATCCGACGGCAGGGTGTGGGTATGGTGAATGCCCAGTGAACGTCTTCTGCCAGCGTGTGTAGTGCCAACAGTAAAATTCGGAGGCGGTGATGTTATGGTGTGGTCATGTTTTTCATGGATGGGGCTTGCACCCCTTGTTTTTTTGCCTGGCACTATCACAGCACAGGGCTACATTGAGGTTGTAAGCATCTTCTTGCTTCCCACTGTTGAAGAGCAATTCGGGGATGGCGATTGCATCTTTCAGCACGATCGAGCACCTGCACATAATGCACGGTCTGTGGCGGAGTGGTTACACGACAATAACATCTCTGTAATCGACTGGCATGCACAGAGTCCTGACCCGAATCCTATAGACCACCTTTGGGATGTTTTGGAACGCCGACTTCGTGCCAGGCCTCACCGACCGACATCGATACCCCTTCTCAGTGCAGCACTCCGTGAAGAATGGCTGCCATTCCTCAAGAAACCTGCGAGAGTGGAAGCTGTCATCAAGGCTAAGGGTGGGCCAAACCATATTGAATTCCAGCATTAACGATGGAAGGCGCCCCGAACTTGTAGGTCATTTTCAGCCAGATGTCCGTATACTTATGATCACACAGTGTAGATGTTGATGTACATCTTCATGACGTGTGTGATGTGGACACTCCCGTCACTGAAAGTAACAGCAGTGTTCGCGGGGCTGCAAGAATTATTTGGTCGTGTGACGGAAACCAAGGTACCCTATGGAACCTCGGCTGACTTGGCAAATCACGCAATTTTAATCCCTTAGAAAATACTTGGGCCAGTTTGGAACAGCAGGTGAAACTTAACAATCAACATCCCCACAATTTGGTAGCTGTATGGGATGTAATCGTGAGTGAGTTGATGTTGTATCTTCCTTAGCGAATTAATGACATTATGAAGGCTACACGATTAAGCGTGATTTCTCCTGAAGTTGATAAATTTTTGTGCTGCGTTATTACATATTTTAAAAGATTCAACGATTTGCTATGTCGTGAAACGTGAATTCCTGTAGAGCTGCTCCAGCAAGCAGTAGGGAATCCGATACAGCTCGTTTAGTGAATGTGTGACGTGTCTTTTTGCTGCGTAACATATCCTGGCAACGGAAAATCTATACAAGGCGCTCGATAAATACGCGACCTGTTTGTTCGCCAAGTAATATATCTAGGCAACGGCAAAATGTGTACATGCGTGACAGAAACGCATGCCATATGTTAGATACATGTAACACGGAGTCGTCCGATACTTTTAGGTAATTAATTACGCTTTTTACATGTTAGAGCCTAACCAAATCCCCTGCGTCTGATTGGTGTGTAGTAAGTGTAACTGTGGATAAATTCTGGCCCACTGTTGCTGTTTATGTCTTTGTTTCCCTCTTTTGCGTCTCCATTTGATTAGGAGATTTAATAAAGTGCAGTGTAAGTCAGAGGTAATATACAAGCCATTCAGATGCAATGTATCAATCTTGTATCACTGACGGCCACAGTCGTTAATTGTGTTAGATTTCCCTTTGCTTCAACCCTAAAAGTATTATCTTAAGGATCTATTAAACGCATTAATACTACATAATGTCTGCGGCGGAATGAAATTCTTAACTGACGTTTATCAAGAAATGGCAACATGTTCTTTCATCTGGAAGCTTCGGAGTACCTGTTATAGTTTTGACTGACTTGATTGTTGCTTTTCGGTGAAACAGCGAGAGAGTACGATCATTCAACAGATTCCATTACATATTATACTCGTTCTAGTGTTAGACGGTTAAAGGCGCAGGTGGAAATGGACGAACAATTAAAACAAGCAGTATTCATTGTTGTTACAGCCTGTGGTTTCAGTAGTGAAATTTCTGCAATTGCAGAACTCTGGTGTAGCACTGAAAACCAGTGTCAAAATTGCGGAATGAATCATTCAGTGTGCGGTGCACGTATTAAATGTAAACTATCGCTTCAATTTATTAAAAAAAGTGCATTAATTTATGTTTTGTTAGTACCATTTAAGATGGAGTGCGAGCAGAACTACAGGATTTATATGTATTGCAAATTTTCTTCAGCATGTACATGTTCTTTAACAGCATATGAAAACATTCACCCTAGTCACTAACATTGGCTTCGTCGTTTCTACAGGGAACTGTGATTTGTGACTGCTCCACATATTACTCATTTGGGGAAACAACCTTTCAGTACCAGCATACTGATACAGGAGAAATGAACATCTAATTCGTTTCATAATTGTTAAACCAGGTACAGATGTGTGTCCCGAAGTACTTTTGAAAAAATTTGGGACAGAGGTAGAAAAACTGTGACTGCCACGAAAAGAAAGGGGAGAGGTGACGCAAGGATGGTCACCTTAAATGTGTGCGCCATCTGTAGCACATCGGATATCTAAGCTATGTTCCAGCTGCATGTTCGGCCTAACGTGTCCTCGTTAACGTGTGCTGTTGCTGCCGTGATGCGAGCTCACAGTTCCTGCATGTTCCGCCCAAAGAAAAAAAAGTGGGGTTCCGTAGGAGTTGGGTGTCAGATCTGGTGTGTACCAACCATTCCGCACACTGTGGAAATGCTAGACGGGTAGCTTGTGTAGTATTACACGGGTATGAAGAAGCTCTACTCAGATTCATACATTGATACTTCAATTTCACAGTTAAACCCATCTCAATGGAGCATTGTAAACAGACTGTAACAGTGTAACCACGTTCACACGCTTCTAGCAGCCTGGGAGCGACAATTGCACTTCGCCTGACCTCTACTGCATTCAGTTCTTGGTGGAAACAATAGATCGTTTTGGTGCTGTTAAATCATTATTGTTGACTGCGCCTGTCGTCAGTAATACTGTTGTTGCGACATTTGCTGTAGCTTTTAGTTCAGTTATTCGACCGTGTTTATTAATAGTGTGTTCACGTTGTAGTGAATGAGCTTTGTGTTTGCTGTCTGGACCAAACTTCCGAAACGCTGAGATTCTTGGGAATTTTACACAAAAAACTGAAAGAGATGTTGCGGTCTGTATGACCTGTAAAAAGCTAATACATTTTCACGGTTAATCCAGTTATCTAATGGACCACTTGAGAAGGAAGCACCATCAGTTCTTGAGCATTGCGACTCTTGGTAATTTGTCAGGAGATACAACAGGCGGTCAACTCGCCCCATTCGCTGCTGCCGGCCAGAGTGGCCGAGCGGTTCTAGGCGCTTCAGTCTGGAACCGCGCGACCGCTACGGTCGCAGGTTCGAATCCTGCCTCGGGCATGAATCTGTGTGGTGTCCTTAGGTTAGTTAGGTTTAAGTAGTTCTAAGTTCTAGGGGACTGATGACCTCAGATGTTAAGTCCCATAGTACTCAGAGCCATTCGCTGCTGGCACCATATCTACCTCTTCCATCTCTGGCTCCACGATGTGTGCCGCCTCTTCCTCTGTTGGCACTGAATTATAAGCCAACCTTCTAATCGTCCAAATACTGTAGTCCCTCGAGCACCCAGAAAAATATGAAGGCAGGTGACGATTTTTAGTACCGTGGAGGTAAAAGAACTATCTAGTAGCAAAATTAAAGAGATTCACAAACACCTCGTTCATACTATAGCTGAGTATTACCTTCAATTTTGTTGTTGTTATTGTTGATAATACCAAATTTGTGGAACTAATTAAGACACTAGAAAAGTGGTATTTTTTTCTTCCAGGAAGACCCTGACAAACAGACATTTAAATGATCGTTGTTTCGAAATTAAGAGAGTTATTGGCAATATACTGACTGAAACTAAATATGTCGCACTGACTGCGGAATTGTGGACCAGAATAAATACACATGAGTTTTTGACAGTGACAGCACACCTTGTTGAGCAGTACAAGCTGCAGTCTGCTGTTCTGGTCACTGTGCACATCGCTGATCGGCACAGTTCTGAAAACATTACTGAAAGCATTAAAAAATTTGTTTCTGAATGAGGAATAGGTGACAGTGTTTCCTCTTGTTACTGACACTGCTAGGGTTACGGTGGATGTAGCAAGGAAAATGAATGTTGTTCATTTGCGATGCACTGTTCACACAGTTAATTTAGTAGTGTCGGGTGCGTTCAACCATCCAGAATTACCAACACTAAGCTCCTTGAAACAGAAATGTCACAAAATCATAGGATTTTTCAAAAAATGGTTCAAATGGCTCTGAGCACTATGGGACTCAACTTCTGAGGTCATCAGTCCCCTAGAACTTAGAACTACTTAAACCTAACTAACCTAAGGACATCACACACATCCATGCCCGAGGCAGGATTCGAACCTGCGACCGTAGCGGTCGAGTGGATCCAGACTGTAGCGGCTAGAACCGCTCGGCCACTCCGACCAGCTAGGATTTTTCAAAAGTAGTACAGTAGCCGCTGCGAAACTGGGTGACTGACAAGTTCGGCTGAAACTGACAGTTCGGCTGAGCAAAAAACAGGTAAAAGTGAAACGGGAGATACCCAGCAGATGGAACTCTGAGTTTGATATGATGCAGAGCGTAGTGTTGGACAAAGACGCCCTCAAAATGACATTCCCATATGTTAAATGTGAAGTTTTGTCGGCAGATGAGTGGAGCATTTCGGAGGAGTGCCCTCCTCTACTGGAAACTCTGTTCGAGTTAACAGAAGAACTGTCTGGCGAACAGTTCACAACAGCTAGACTGTAGTCCCATTAGTTCAAGGACAGAGACAAACCCAACGACTAATGTAGGCACCGCTTTGAAAAAAAATTACTGGAAGCCGTGTCGAAATGGATGACGCTTTATGAAGAAGACAGCACCGGAATCTGTGAAAAAGCTTCTGTTTTGGACCCTCGGTTCAAAAAGTGTGGTTTCGCAGCAGCTAAAAGTGTTGAAAACGTCGTGAGTGAGCTGACAGCGGAGCTTAGCCAAACTACAAACAATGGCAGGGTTGCAGTTGATAGTTTAGTGACTCAAGTAGAAGATGGCGAAACACAAGAAGAAGATGATGATCTGGATCTTTTTTATGGAACAGAAAAACAAAAATGAATCAGCACCAGCGGAACTTACAAATGCGCAGAAGGACATGCGGCTCTACTTGCCAAAAAAGCTTCTAGACATACAGGATGAACCTGATCCACTAATTTTTGGAAGAAACACCACGGATCCATGCCATCGTTGTATGACGCTGCCTTAAGGTATTTTGGCATGCCGGCCATTTGAACCTTCTCGGAACGAGTTTTTTCGAAGACCGTACAGAAAACAGGAACCGGTTGAAATCGAAGAACGTGGACAAGATGGTGTTTTTAAATGCTAATCAGAAGTACGCTGTTAAATAAACAATCTGCTGCACCACCACCTGACAGCTAAGGTTTGGTTAAAATTGTTTAGATTTCTATTGTACCTGAAATGCATTTAAATAATATGTTACGCTTTCATTAAAAATCAATACATACTTATGGTTTTTGGTTTTATGAAATCAATCAGAAGTACATAAAAACCCGATGTTGCAGAATTATAACCTTCCCCTAAGCCAGGTAACTAAAACAATGGCTCTCAGCACTATGGAACTTAACATCTGAGGTCATCAGTCCCCTAGAACCTAGAACTACTTAATCCTAACTAACTTAAGGACATCACACATATCCATGCCCGAGGCAGGATTCGAACCTGCGACCGTAGCAGTCGCGTAGTTCCGAACTTAAGCGCCTAGAACCGCTCGGTCACAGCGGCCGGCTCCAGGTAACTGAAGTATATCTGTGCTCATAGTAACATTGAGCAAGTACGCGTACAGCTTATTAGAACATGGGTACAACATGTTATAATGTAACTGAATTGAGTAATTTTAAGGCATAATTTTTAAAATCTGTGTGCTCGATGTGTGCTCTAGTTGGGAAGGCTAGATCCATCTCAGTTTGATTACCGTCACTTCGAGTTGGTTTTACCAGCCATCCTAGGTGTGGTTTTCATTTAACTTTATCCACACTCGTCTAGGCGAATGCTGGGCTGGTTAACCATTTCAGCCTCATTTACACGAACACAAACGCTTACAACACGAAAAACATATCTACATATTAACACTATTAGACTACACAACCACATTTCAGCACACATAAGACTGCCTTTATAGGTAACCTGGGTTGCATCGTCAAGATTATTGTTTCTATTGTTGTAAAAAGCTGCAAAGCTTGAATTGTATAAATTATTTTTTTGTACCGCTTAAATGGAAACAAATAATATTGCAAGTGATTCAAATGTACCAATAAGCTTGATGAAAGCAAAGAAGCCTTAACTCTTATTTAAATAGAAGCATGTATGAATCAGAGTTATAAATATGAATGGAGCAAATCATGTGACTGAGGAAGACGTGATCCTCAAGATAAATTGAATGCGATATACAGTATCTGCAAGGATGATTCATATTATGATACTATATTAATTAAAGAAATTCAAAGAAAACTAACTAATGATGAAAAATATTTTGCGTGAGAAAATGCTTCATACAAGTGCAATAGATGCTTAAAATGCAACTGATCAAGTCACCAATAAAAAAAAGTATCGTAGAGGTTAATGTTCAGGTCGCCTCGTCATTTACAGAAACAGGAATTGTCGATGATGGGTGCTAACTGGCGGGAAGAGAGAGACGGAGTTTCAATAAACTTAAATTAAAAATAATTAAGCAAAAACTTTTTAATATAATGCTTTTTTAAAGCGGACTAATGCGTATTAAATAATTTCTGCTAACCTAACACATAACTCTAACGCCATACAGGTAGTCCTGAAAAAATGTGCTTGTGAATTTGTAAGTCGCTAACTGCTTTATTGTACTTCAAATGATGTGAAATGTTGTGTGATTTTTCTCAACGACAGCTACTCTCTACACTTCTTACTGTTATCTATTGCACGCACCCCACGTTTTCCGTTTTCAGTTTTGCAAGTATTGTCATAGCTACTAAAAATTATCAACTACAAATTTTTAGAATTCTCTGTATAGCGTTGGGGATCTGTATAGGGATAGGAGTGATTATTAAGTGCTTTTTAGTCCATTTTAAAAACGTATTATATTAAAAAGGCATTACTACAACATTTATTTACTGCATTTTAGTCTTGTGTGAAATTTTCCAACTGATTTCAAACGTTTTGATGAGATTACAAGAAAGACATGTGGTTAATTTCAGATTTATTTCAGTTTCTCTCCAATCAATATGTTTCTCCCTCCTAGGTATATCTCGCGAAAAGACCACGAATCTAAAAATCAGAGAGAATCGAGCTCACATGGAAGCTTTACAGCAATCGTTCTTAACTGCGAAACATTCCCGACTGGAACAGGGAAACAGTGAAGCACCAGTGGTACAGTGAGCACTCTTCGCCACACACCAGAGAAGAATGAATTAATACGCGCTGTCATCCAAGTCTTTAGCTTATGGAGGAGTTGGTTTAAAATCAATTGCAGAATTCTTACCGAACAGACAGACAGACCGGAAAGCCCTCCGCCACACACCAGGTTAGAAAGGTAGTTAATACTGTAGTGTCATCCAGTTTTAAGCTGTGTTGAAAGTTTCAAGTCTCTGGCTTAATTGGAAGTACGTTCAAAATATGCGATTGGAGGCTTTCTCGGCGTATTTCAGCTATGAAGTCTTCACAGGTTATCAGCCGAGTGGCGTCGTCTTTTAGTCGCAACGTTTCAATGGATTGCGTATCCATCATCTTCAGGCGAAGTCACTTCGCCTGAAGATGATGGTTACGCAATCCACTGAAACGTTGTGACTAGAAGACGACGCCACTCGGCTGATAACTCGTGAAGATTTCATAACGTTCAAAATAAACTGCAAAAGTGGTACCAAACAGACAAGAAACCGACCTAATTAAAGTGTTAAAAAGTGATCGTTCATTTATCATACACAAATTTACAATGCAGTAATGAATATTAAAATATTAAAACCAACCAAAAATTGATGTTTGATGTCAGAAGTACGACAATGCACATTTAAGTGTATAAATACTTAAATTGTGAAAATATTTTCGGAATTACACTACCTTTTCACATCTCCTTGAAGTAAGATAGTTTGCCTGTAAAAAAGTTGTGAAACCTAGTTATGGTTCATTTATAACCGAAAAGGCTGAAAAAATATGTAAATAAAATCACTCAAACCCGGACACTGGGTGAAACCATTTGTATAACAGCCGCAACTCTCTGTCAGTATCTGCTTTCAGTATTTACCTGTGGCGACGGTCCACCAACAGCAGCCGGAAGATTTTACCCAGTAACCCCACTTCTCGGAAAAGCACGGGAAAATGCTCTTTTATTAGTGAATGCGAAAAACTTTGGACAATGTTCGGCCATCCAGGGATACTAGTACAATCCTGAAGAAGATCTCATCTCAGGGATCGAAACGTCGAGGAGCGAAGAAGTTTTGACAGGAATGTGACGCAGCCTTACGACC
Organism: Schistocerca americana; assembly: GCF_021461395.2. Lineage (NCBI taxonomy): Eukaryota > Metazoa > Arthropoda > Insecta > Orthoptera > Acrididae > Schistocerca > Schistocerca americana. The sequence continues at coordinate 339,734,710 of NC_060123.1, read as the reverse complement.
CAGAAGATTCTATCATCAACGTATCTTATTACTGATGTCATTGTCACCAACTCCTGGTCCTGTGGTTAGCGTTGCTGTCTCTCTTTCGCGAGGTTCTGCGTTTGATTCCCGGCCTGCTCGGGGATTTTTTTTCCCTCGGGAATGTGTGTGTGTCTTCGCCATTCTTTTATCACAATCAACACCCAAGTGGCCGAAATGAAGTCTCACAAATATACCTGCAGCAGGTAGCTGAACATCCTGGTACGACTCCTGGTCAATAATGCCATACGCACGTTTCATTTCACTGACATTATTTCAATCTGAATTTTTATCTTACTCCCAACCCTTTCTTTTATTCCCGTCATTGACTCTTAGATTTATAGATTGAGCAGTAGGGGCGACAGCACTTCGTTCTGGTGTTCCGTTTTTACTTCCATCTGTTGGAGCTTATAATATTGTATATTTTTCGTCTTCTCCTATAGCATTCACCGATTTTCCTGAGAGGTTCGAAAATCTTGCAGCATTTCACACTATCGAATGCATTTCATACTTCGTCATATCCTTTGAGCATGTCGTGATTTTTCTGAAGTCTGGCTTCCAGTATCAAGAGCAACGTCAGCACTGCCACTCTGGTGATTTTACCTCTCCTAAAACCAAACTGCTCATCATCTGACAAGGCTTCAAATCTGTTTCGCAATCTTCCATTCTTATGTGACAAAGTCATGGATTAGGGATATGCACATATGCAGATGGCGATAGTACAGCGTACACAAGGTATAAAAGAGCAATGCATCGGCGAAGCTGTCGTTTGTACGCAGATGATTCATGTAAAAAGGTTTCCGACTTGATTATGGCCGCACGAGGGGAATCAACATACTTTGAACGCGGAATGATTATTGGAACCAGACACGTGGAACATTCTGTTTCGGGAGTCATTAGGGAATTCTGTATCCCGAGATTCCCTGTGACAAGGGCGTGCCGAGTATACCGAATTTTAGGCATTACCTCTCACCACGGACAACGCAGTGGCCGATGGCCTTCACTTAACGACCATGAGCAGCGGCGTATGTTTGGAGAAAATGGTTCAAATGGCTCTGAGCACTATGGGACTTAACATCCATGGTCATCAGTCCCCTAGAACTTAGAACTACTTAAACCTAACTAACCTAAGGACATCACACACATCCATGGCCGAGGCAGGATTCGAACCTGCGACCGTAGCGGTCACGCGGTTCCAGACTGAAGTGCCTAGAACCGCACGGCCATACCGGCCGGCCGTATGTGTGGGGTTGTCAGTGCTAACAGAGAAGCAACACTGCATGAAATAACAGCAGAAATCAATGTGGGACGTACGACGAACGTATACGTTAGGACAGTGCGACCAAAGCCGACGTTAATGGGCTATGGCAGCTGTGCAAGCTGATGGTGGCTCTGTACTTGTGTGGAATGTGTTTATTTGGAATTGACCGGGTCCTCTGTTCCAACTGAAACAATCTTTGACTGTAACTGTTTATATTAGGCTTCTTGGATACTTTTTGCAGCCATTCATGGACTTTATGGGCGACAATGCACCATGTTACTGTGCCACAGTTGTTCGCGATTGCTAACAGGCAGATTGTCCTTGATATCTGTGTGGGTTTTCTGATGATATGTGTAAATGTGACTGGAATGTGTTTCTTGTTCTTTCCGTAATGTATAATCCTTTTTCTTGTTTATGAAGACTTTTCTGGAAAACTAACAACATGGTATCCAAAGCACTGATCGTGTGAAACCCAGATTTCTCTGTTCATTAAGAGATGCAGAAGGCAACAGATAATGGAGATCAAGTTAGTCCCTTGTTTCTTAACTTCCAGAAAGCATTCTATACAATTCCACATCCAGAAAAAAAATCGTCTATACCAAATATGTGAATGATGTTGTTGTTGTGGTCTTCAGTCCTGAGACTGGTTTGATGCAGCTCTCCATGCTACTCTATCCTGTGCAAGCTTCATCATCTCCCAGTACTTACTGCAACCTACATCCTTCTGAATCTGCTTAGTGTATTCATCTCTTGGTCTCCCTCTATGATTTTTACCCTCCACGCTGCCCTTCAATGCTAAATTTGTGAGCCCCTGATGCCTCAGAACATGTCCTACCAACCTGTCCCTTCTTGTCAAGTTGTGCCACAAACTCCTCTTCTCCCCAGTCCTATTCAATAGCTCCTCATTAGTTATGTGATCTACCCATCTAATCTTCAGCATTCTTCTGTAGCACCACATTTCGAAAGCTTCTATTCTCTTCTTCTCCAAACTATTTATCGTCCATGTTTCACTTCCATACATGGCTACACTCCATACAAATACTTTCAGAAACGACTTCCTGACATTTAAATCTATACTCCATGTTAACAAATTTCTCTTCTTCAGAAACGTTTTCCTTGCCATTGCCAGTCTATATTTTATATCTTCTCTACTTCGACCATCATCAGTTATTTTGCTCCCCAAATAGCAAAACTCCTTTACTACTTTAAGTGTCTCATTTCCTAATCTAATTCCCTCAGCATCACCCGACTTAATTCGACTAAATTACATTATCCTCGTTTTGCTTTTGTTGATGTTCATCTTATATCCTCCTTTCAAGACACTGTCCATTCCGTTCAACTGCTCTTCCAAGTCCTTTGCTGTCTCTGACAGAATTACAATGTCATCGGCGAACCTCAAAGTTTTTGTTTCTTCTACATGGATTTTAATACCTACTCCGAATTTTTCTTTTGTTTCCTTTACTGCTTGCTCAATATACAGATTGAATAGCATCGGGGAGAGGCTACAACCCTGTCTCACTCCCTTCCCAACCACTGCTTCCCTTTCATGCCCCTCGACTCTTATAACTGCCATCTGGTTTCTGTACAAATTGTAAATAGCCTTTCGCTCCCTGTATTTTACCCCTGCCACCTTTAGAATTTGAAAGTGAGTATTCCAGTCAACATTGTCAAAATCTTTCTCTAAGTCTACAAATGCTAGAAACGTAGGTTTGCCTTTCCTTAATCTTTCTTCTACGATAGGTCGTATTGCCGCACGTGTACCCATATTTCTATGGAATCCAAACTCATCTTCCCCGAGGTCGGCTTCCACCAGTTTTTCCATTCGTCTGTAAAGAATCCGCGATAGAATTTTGCAGCTGTGACTTATTAAACTGATAGTTCGGTAATTTTCACATCTGTCAACACCTGCTTTGTTTGGGATTGGAATTATTATATTCTTCTTGAAGTCTGAGGGTATTTCGCCTGTCTCATACATATTGCTCACGAGATGGTAGAATTTTGTCAGGACTGACTCTCCCAAGGCCGTCAATAGTTCTAATGGAATGTTGTCTACTCCCGGGGCCTTGTTTCGACTCAGGTCTTTCAGTGCTCTGTCAAACTCTTCACGCAGTATTGTATCTCCCATTTCATATTCATCTACATCCTATTCCCTTTCCATAATATTGTCCTCAAGTACATCACTCTTGTATAGACCCTCTATATACTCCTTCCACCTTTCTGCTTTCCCTTCTTTGCTTAGAACTGTGTTTCCATCCGAGCTCTTGATATTCATACAAGTGGTTCTCTTTTCTCCAAAGGTCTCTTTAATTTTCCTGTAGGCAGTATCTATCTTGCCCCTAGTGAGATATGCCTCTACATCCTTACATTTGTCCTCTAGCCATCCTTGCTTAGCCATTTTGCACTTCCTGTCGATCTCATTTTTGAGACGTTTATATTCCTTTTTGCCTGCTTCATTTATTGCATTTTTATATTTTCTCCTTTTATCAATTAAATTCAATATTTCTTCTGTTACCCAAGGATTTCTACTAGCCCTCGTCTTTTTACCTACTTGGTCCTCTGCTGCCTTCACTACTTCATCCCTCAGAGCTACCCATTCTTCTTCTACTGTATTTCTTTACCCCATTCCTATCAATTGTTCCCTTACGCTCTCCCTGAAACTCTGTACAACCTCTGGTTCTTTCAGTTTATCCAGGTCCCATCTCCTTAAATTCCCACTTTTTTGCAGTTTCCTCAGTTTTAATTTACAGTTCATAACCAATAGATTATGGTCAGAGTCCACATCTGCCCCTGGAAATGCCCTAGAATTTAAAACCTGGTTCCTAAATCTCTGTCTTACCATTATATAATCTATCTGATACCTTTTAGTATCTCCAGGATTCTTCCATGTATACAACCTTCTTTCATGATTCTTGAACCAAGTGTTAGCTATGATTAAGTTATGCTCTGTGCAAAATTCTACCAGACTGCTGCCTCTTTCATTTCTTACCCCCAATCCATATTCACCTACTATGTTTCCTTCTCTCCCTTTTCCTACTGACGAATGCCAGTCACCCATGACTATTAAATTTTCGTCTCCCTTCACTACCTGAATCATTTCTTTTATCTCATAATACATTTCATCAATTTCTTCGTCATCTGCAGAGCTAGTTGGCATATAAACTTGTACTACTGTAGTAGGCATGGGCTTTGTGTCTATCTTGGCCACAATAATGCGTTCACTATGCTGTTTGTAGTAGCTTACCGGCACTCTTATTTTTTTTATTCATTATTAAACCTACTCCTGCATTACCCCTATTGATTTTGTATTTATAACCCTGTATTCACCTGACCAAAAGTATTGTTCCTCCTGCCACCGCACTTCATTAATTCCCACTATATCCAACTTTAACCTATCCATTTCCCTTTTTTAAATTTTCTAACCTACCTGCCCGATTAAGGGATCTGACATTCCACGCTCCGATTCGTAGAATGCCAATTTTCTTTCTCCTGATAACGACGTCCTCTTGAGTAGTCCCCGCCGGGAGATCCGAATGGGGGACTATATTACCTCTGGAATATTTTACCCAAGAGGACGCGATCATCATTTAACTACACAGTAAAGCTGCATGCCCTCGGGAAAAATTACGGGTGTAATTCCCCCTTGCTGTCAGCCGTTCGCAGTACCAGCACAGCAAGGCCGTTTTGGTTAGTGTTACAAGGCCAGATCAGTCAATCATCCAGACTGTTGCCCCTGCAACTACTGAAAAGGCTGCTGTCCCTCTTCAGGAACCACACGTTTGTCTGGCCTCTCAACAGGTACCCCTCCGTTGTGGTTACACCTACGGTACGACCATCTGTATCGCTGAGGCACGCAAGCCTCCCCACCAACGGCAAGGTCCATGGTTCATGGGGAGGGGGGGGGGGGGGGAATAATATGTGAATAGATATTCGTAAATGGCAGATGTACATACAAGGGAAACTCAAGAATGTCGTTTTAAACGAAAAAGTATCGTCGGAAGTTGGCGTGTGGTGGATCTAACTTTATGTTTGTCGTTTTTCCATTTGTTCAAAGGCCGAACGTAGGATGTGCACTGTAATCTACTTTAGTGTAGTAGTTTCGGAATAATTTAGCGTTTCAGCCCTTATTTTATGATTTTCTGTTTAGGCGCCATAACGGCAACGATTACTTGGACAGACGATTTTGTTCCATTGATTGATTTTGCGTAGGGTTTTTGACAACTCAACTGATAAGGTCTTGTTTTCGAATCCATTAAATGCTTTTCTTCGAGGTATCGTCGTGCTTGTGGTAACTTCGTTCAGCTTTCATTTGGCAGCAAGCGTTCACCTTCGTTCAAATCTGCTATCCAACTTTCTCTGCTTTTACTGAAGATTCCTAATATTATTATTGGGCCGCGCGGAGTGGCCGCGTGGTTTGAGGCGTCATGTCACGGACTTCGCGGCCCCTCCCACCGGAGGTTCGAGTCTTTCCTCGAGCATGGGTGTATGTGTTGTTCTTAGCGTAGGTTAGTTTAAATAGTGTGTAAGGCTAGGAAATGATGCAGTTTGGTGCCTTAGAAATTCACACACATTTGAACATTATAATTGAATCAAGAGGGTGATTAACCTGTTTCGTTGCAGAAATAGGGTCTAATTATTGGCACCGAGTAGTTTAAACTAGCCGAAGAACTGCTAACTAGCTTTTAGAAGTTAGAAAATAACTGACGAACACGAATTACAAAAATGAGAAATATTTGCTGATAAACAGCTTAAAGAGAGAAATACTGAAGACTGTGCGCACTGGTCCTTTGATTTTGTCGCTTCTGTGTGAACACTGCGTTTGTAGCGGAGGTTATTACGCACAATATAGGGGCCACCCGTTACAAAGGTACTCTCTACATGCAGTCGTTCTAGTAAGCTGCACTTAACTATTTATACGACGCTCGCACTTCGCTGGAAGGTGGTAATGAACGTGTAGTCGAACTACCATCCCATTTATCAGACAATAATGTCATACGGCTCGAGCTTTGAATTTTGCGGAGGACTACGCGAGTAAACAGCGAGAGCGCTTGTTTTAGTAATACATATAAACAAACTGTTGGCCATTAAAACTGCGCCACGCGGGGTAGCCGCGCCGTCTTGGGCGCCGGTTTGCACGGCTCCCCGCGTCCGAGGTTCGAGTCCTCTCTCGGGCATGGGTGTGTGTGGTGTTCTTAGCATAAGTTAGTTTAAGTAGTGTGGAAGGCTGGAGACCTATAACGTCAGTAGTTTTGTCCCACAGAACTTACCACAAATTTCAATTTTTTTCCATTAAAATTGCACTACAGAAAGACAACATACAACAGGCGTCAAACTGGCATGAAACATACTAATGGTTGATTAAGCAATTTCAACATAACCGCACAAAGTAGTGGGAACAACGTCGTCTACGTTATGTGAATAAGTTAAGATCATTATGTAAATGATGGCCTCATACCAGGCACAACTAGCGCCATGACTCGGCGCTTACAATCAGCCGTTCATAGGCGTTAGATCATTACGCGGCCCACAGTCGCAGTTATTGTTTACTATTCTGCAGTATGCCTGTTCACCGCAAGTCTATCCACACACGGGTTTTTTCCATGATTTGGTGAGTGTGACTGCCTAATAACTCCCGGTTAGGTTTTTTGAGCCCATAGATACAGAAAGTCTGTTCTTCTTCTTCTTTCGAATAACCGATTTGGAGGGTACGATGAATCAACTTTGGCTACTCTTTGTTGAAATTATGTTTCCTTAGTTTCCAAATTTCCTTCATCCTTTTAGAGTGTTGTTCCCTTGTTTCCTGAGTCCACTTTCGTCTAGTTTTTTCCTTTCTCTCTTGAAATTCTGCCTTTTGAACTGCCTTTCTGAAATGTGCTGTGTTTTCTATTGTGTCTATTGTAATTCCAGCGTTTTCCATGTCCTTTTCAGTCTCTATGAACCCTGCGGGCTTTGATTTGTAGTTATTGAATAATGTGAATATCACTTGGTTAGCCTGTTGTTATCCATTCTGAATGTATGTCCAAAAAACTGTAGTCTTCTCTTCCTCATTACATCAGATAGTTTTTTAGTTTTCAAGTACAGCTCTCTGTTTGGTCTTAACCTGTATTCAGTATTATCTTTTCGTTTAGCTGCCAGTATTTTCCTTAAAATTATTCTTTCGACCTTCTCTAGTTTATCAAGATCTCAATTTCTTGTTAGTTTAAGTGTTTCTGCCGCATACAGAGCTTCAGGTGTGGCCAACTGTTTGGTAGTGTCTTAATTTCGTGTTCCAGGACAATGATTTTTTGTTATAAACGTTTTGGTCATATGAAACACTCCTTCCATTTTGTGCACTCTAGTTTCTATAGCTGTCTTTTCTTTTGCATTGTGTGTAATCCACTCTCCCAGGTATTTAAAGAAATCTGTTTTGTGTATTGTATTGTTGTCAACTGCAATATTTTGAGGAGCATCACATATGTTTTTCATGAACTTTGTTTTTTCAAAGGATATTTGTAGTCCCACTTTGGCTGCTTGTTTTTTCAGTTCTCTTATTTGTTCTTGGACGTTATCTAGCGAATCCGTAATTAGTGTCATGTCATCTGCGAAGGCTAAACAGTCGACAGTGATCTTGTTTGGATTTTTTCCTAGTTGAATCCCTCTAGTATTGATGGCCTTCCTCCATCCTCGAGCTACCTTCTCTGATACACAATTGAAAACCAGAGGTGACAAACCGTATCCCGGTCGGACACCTGACTGTTTCACAGGATTTTGTGAGCTCTCCCCTAAATTTTACTTTCGATTTTGTACTTGTCAAAGTTGCTTAAATTACACTCCTGGAAATTGAAATAAGAACACCGTGAATTCATTGTCCCAGGAAGGGGAAACTTTATTGACACATTCCTGGGGTCAGATACATCACATGATCACACTGACAGAACCACAGGCACATAGACACAGGCAACAGAGCATGCACAATGTCGGCACTAGTACAGTGTATATCCACCTTTCGCAGCAATGCAGGCTGCTATTCTCCCATGGAGACGATCGTAGAGATGCTGGATGTAGTCCTGTGGAACGGCTTGCCATGCCATTTCCACCTGTCACCTCAGTTGGACCAGCGTTCGTGCTGGACGTGCAGACCGCGTGAGACGACGCTTCATCCAGTCCCAAACATGCTCAATGGGGGACAGATCCGGAGATCTTGCTGGCCAGGGTAGTTGACTTACACCTTCTAGAGCACGTTGGGTGGCATGGGATACATGCGGATGTGCATTGTCCTGTTGGAACAGCAAGTTCCCTTGCCGGTCTAGGAATGGTAGAACGATGGGTTCGATGACGGTTTGGATGTACCGTGCACTACTCAGTGTCCCCTCGACGATCACCAGTGGTGTACGGCCAGTGTAGGAGATCGCTCCCCACACCATGATGCCGGGTGTTGGCCCTGTGTGCCTCGGTCGTATGCAGTCGTGATTGTGGCGCTCACCTGCACGGCGCCAAACACGCATACGACCATCATTGGCACCAAGGCAGAAGCGACTCTCATCGCTGAAGACGACACGTCTCCATTCGTCCCTCCATTCACGCCTGTCGCGACACCACTGGAGGCGGGCTGCACGATGTTGGGGCGTGAGCGGAAGACGGCCTAACGGTGTGCGGGACCGTAGCCCAGCTTCATGGAGACGGTTGCGAATGGTCCTCGCCGATACCCCAGGAGCAACAGTGTCCCTAATTTGCTGGGAAGTGGCGGTGCGGTCCCCTATGGCACTGCGTAGGATCCTACGGTCTTGGCGTGCATCCGTGCGTCGCTGCGGTCCGGTCCCAGGTCGACGGGCACGTGCACCTTCCGCCGACCACTGGCGACAACATCGATGTACTGTGGAGACCTCACGCCCCACGTGTTGAACAATTCGGCGGTACGTCCACCCGGCCTCCCGCATGCCCACTATACGCCCTCGCTCAAAGTCCGTCAACTGCACATACGGTTCACGTCCACGCTGTCGCGGCATGCTACCAGTGTTTAAAGACTGCGATGGAGCTCCGTATGCCACGGCAAACTGGCTGACACTGACGGCGGCGGTGCACAAATGCTGCGCAGCTAGCGCCATTCGACGGCCAACACCGCGGTTCCTGGTGTGTCCGCTGTGCCGTGCGTGTGATCATTGCTTGTACAGCCCTCTCGCAGTGTCCAGAGCAAGTATGGTGGGTCTGACACACCGGTGTCAATGTGTTCTTTTTTCCATTTCCAGGAGTGTATTTCAGTTGTTTTAGTATCGAGTCCCAATTCTTTTAAGATATCAAGCAGTGTAGTTCTGCCAATTGAATCATAATCATAGACAATTGCCGACCGGAGTGGTTGTGCGGTTCTAGGCGCTACAGTCTGGAACCGCGAGACCGCTACGGTCGCAGGTTCGAATCCTGCCTCGGGCATGGATGTGTGTGATGTCCTTAGGTTAGTTAAGTTTAAGTAGTTCTAAGTTCTAGGGGACTGATGACCTCAGAAGTTGAGTCCCATAGTGCTCAGAGCCGTTTGAACCATTTGAATCATAGACAATTTTATAATCCATAGAAGTAATTACATATTTTAAGTTCCACATTTTTTTCTCATTTCTATTATGTTCTTTAAGTTTAATATTTGTTCTGTACATGCCCTTCCCTTCCTAAATCCAACCTGATACTCTCCTAGTTGTTTGTCAAGCATTTCTTCTGCTCTTTTTAAAAGCGCCTTAGACAAGATCTTATAGGTCACTGGTAAGAGGGAGATTCCTCTACAATTTCTAGGGTCTGTTTTCTTCCGTTTTTATTTAGTGGATGTATTACTGGAGATGTCTATTCTGGCTGTTAAGCTGTGTGTTGTCCAGATTTCTTTGAGTATTTCTGATAGTCACTGTATCATGTAATCACTAGAATACTTACATAGTTCAGTAACTATATTATCCTCTCCAGGTACTTTATTATTTTTAAGGTCTTTTATGGTTTCTTTTATTTCTTCTGCGGTTGGCGGCTTTGAGTACGGTGGTGTTGGGTTTACAATACCGAAATGAAATTTTTCTTTCTGTGGATCACAGTTATATAGTTCTTCAAAGTATTCGGCAAGTATTCTACAGTTCTCTGTGCTATTATATGAAGTTTTCTTCGTTTTTGGGTCCGTGGAAAATAGACTAGGTGAAGTGTATTTCATTAAGCTACTTTTGAAAGTTTTGTAAAAGTCCCTAGCATTGCTCTGTTTGTAGTTGGAGTCTATTGATGCTTGTTGGTCTTTCATGTGTTTTACTTTGGTCTTTTTAAGGCCTTTTGATGCTTGCTTCGAGGCTTCTTTTAGGGAGTTCTGTTCTAGTAGCTATCTATTTTAGAAGGAACTTTTATAAAAATTTATTCGCTTTTTCAGGCTTCCCGTTTCATATTTGACGATTTAGTGTTTATTTTTGAGTAGTGCCGTTTACGCTGTCTAAGGCAAGTTCTTTCTATAAGGTACTTAAGGTAATAGTTACTTAGAAGGGTTTAGATACGCCCGCGGTCAGAACTTAATGTAATACATACAGCATTGTTAATTTACAGAAATTCTGAAGATACACCACTAGCGCGAAACTCTTTTTTATTTGAAAATTGGTTACTGTTGCTGAACCAGGCCGGAAATGGAGTGGAGAAACGTGTTTACAGATGGTTTCTCATTCAGTAATGTTGTTTGCGAGGAGGAGGAACATCTGCCAACACATATAGGAATTCAACATTGGCAGGATAATGACCTAAAGTGACTGCTGTTAATTATTACACGATATTATTGTTCTCGTTGGTCGGCATATGGCCACTATCATGTGAAGCGGCCTCAGTAGGCTCAGGGCGAGCCATACGCCATGTAGGATCACAATGACCCGACGCGACTGGCACCTGGGGGGACAGACGTGTTGGTTGCCTGTCCATGCTCGGTTTCACAGCCACATCTGGTAACAGGCTGGTTTGCGGCAAGTATTCATTCGGATACTGTGACGGCATCTGGAGCACTACTGACTCCAGTCACATTGACTATTACATGAATGATTGGGATGAAAGGAGCGGAAATGGAACGAGTTGGGAGAGAGTTAGGAAGGAAATAATAACTTCGATGCGCACAGGGAATTGCGGCAATGCAAAAGCGAGAGTTGAAAATTTGTGCCGGACCGGTATTCGAACCCAGATGCTCCGCTTTTCAGGAACTGTTGCGTTAAACGACTCGGCCATTTAGAAACGCTCTCCGTCAGCCCCAAATTCCGAACTTTCCGCTCCCTGCACCGCAACGATCCAGCTGCTTCATCGCGGGTCATGTCTGTTACGTCGGACATGTGCCACAGAACAGACCCCACTCATTCCTATAATTCTTGGAGATTACTTATTTTTGCGGCTTCCACTAACGCAGCAGTAGATAGAATTGCACCGATCATGGCATGTCCAATGAAAACACTGGACACAAGAGTGGCACCACATCGTCGTTTCAGACGAATCGAGATTCTGCACAAGACGTCATGATGGATGAGCCTGTGAGTGGTGACTCTGAGAAGAATAAACGTTGCCAGAGTATATTTGTCATCACCACACAGGCCTAGTACCTGGCATGCCGATGTAATGTGCTATTGGGTACACTACGCAATCACCTCTGGTTTGTACTGTCGGTAATTTTAACAGCAGACATTAACATTTCTGACGTGTTGAGATCGGTAGCTTTTCTCCATCTTCGAGGTCATTATGACATTACCTTTCAACAATAAAAAGCAAGACTGCATACTGTTCGGGCTGTTCTGACCTACTTTGATGAAGATGTTTCTCAACTGTTGCCTTGGCCAGCACGTTCCCCATATTTCTCACCCACTGAAAACATCTGGTCATGGGCTGCCGAAAGTCTGGCAGACCACCATTTGCCAGCCATTACAACGGATGAAGTCTTGCTTAGGGCTGAAGCAGCGTGAAGTGATGTACCTACGAGGACAGTTCGGAAAGTAAGGTCCGATAGGTCTCTAAATGGAAACGTCACTGAAAATCCGGTGAAGCTTTGCACAGATGTGTTAGGCAGTGTCTCTAGTATACCTGTCGACGGCATCACGTCGCTCCTTTTAGTTTTGAGCACACAGTAAGCACGTAAAGATGCCTAGAAATGCCGACCGAAGTGGCCGAGCGGTTCTAGGCGCTACAGTCCGGAACCGCGCGACCGCTACGGTCGCAGGTTCAATCCTGCCTCGGGCATGGATGTGTGTGATGTCCTTAGGTTAGTTAGGTTTAAGTAGTTCTAAGTTCTAGGGGACTGATGACCTCAGCAGTTAAGTCCCACAGTGCTCAGAGCCATTTTGAACCATGCCCAGATCAATAGTGTTTCCCAGCAAGTATGGTTGCCGACTGCTAGGTTTCGCCTGATTTCATGCAACCCACATAATGTACATGCTATGTATTTCCTTCTTCTTGACAGTCCTCGGTCGCACAATGCAGGGGCACTGAGGACGTCGCTGCAGCGTTTTTGACAGGAAATATTTCATCAACCGCCATAAAATCTGGACTTAAATCGCTCTGATATTTATCTCCATTCACATGAATCGCTGACTATGACGACACCACTCTGGCACAGGCAACGAACTGCAGATCAGCTTAGGAAAGTGGCAGAAAGCACAGCCGGTTGCCTCCTATGACGAGGGTATTGGAAAGTTGGTACAACGCTACGAGAAATGTTTAAGTCGGAGCGGCGGTTATGTAGAGAAGTAGCTGGAAGGCGTAGCAAATTCTTGCAGATAAAACATTTTTGATTTTCACGGTGGTTTCCGTTTCGCGATCGATCGTACTTTACTTTCATTGCTGGTTCTAAGGACATTTCAAAAAAAATTTTGTGAGTGGACAAGTGGTGGTTCATGGACTTGCTATATTCTCTGCAAGACTCTTCAGTGGTGATTGTGCACCTACACAGTCACAGCAGATGGCTGCTAACCATCTCTACAAGGACTACAGTGGGTCTACACCTTTGATGCCTCACCAATACCATTATTTCTACAAGGACTGCACTGGGTCTGCACCTCTGGTGGCCCACCAATACCGTAATATCTACCAGGACTACAGTTGGTCTGCTCTGTGATGACCTACCTACCAATATTCTTCAAAACTTCGACTGACTCTGCGGTGGGTTTGCTCTGTTGTGGCCCATTACCTGTCTGCATGTCAAGAGTCAGCACTGTCTTTCTGTTGGAAGGACAACACTACTTCTTCAAGACTGCATTGAAATCCACTACTTCCGTGTGCATTGTCTTTTACTGTTCAGACTTTGAGAAAAAAAAAACTACAATTTTATTGTGATGAATGATCAGGACTGTCTTCATGGACTGTGAGAAAATTTTAGCTTTTGACCAACATTGTATCAATAAGTGTGTGCATATGATTTCTTTGTTATTGTAATTGAGAAAATTTTTTTAACAAATATGTATTGGCCAGTGCCCATAACAATTTGTAAAATTTTTTGTGGGGAGCATGGGGGCTATGTAAGTAGGCTGTTTAGGTTTTCTTTTTGGTAACGCCACGTAGCGCTCTGTATGAAAATCACTGGCTGTGCTGTGTGCAGTCTGTGGCGAGTTTGCATTGTTGTCTGCCATTGTAGTGTTGGGCAGTTGGATGTTAACAGCGCGTAGCGTTGCGCAATTGGAGGTGAGCAGCCAGCAGTGGTGAATGTGGGGAAGTGAGATGGCGGATTTTTGAGAGCGGATGATCTGGACGTGTGTCCATCAGAAACAGTAAATTTGTAAGACTGGATGTCATGAATTGCTATATATTATGACTTTTGAACACTATTAAGGTAAATACATTGTTTGTTCTCTATCAAAATCTTTCATTTGCTAACTATGCCTATCAGTAGTTAGTGCCTTCAGTAGTTTGAATCTTTTATTTAGTTGGCAGTAGTGGCGCTCGCTGTATTGCAGTAGTTCGAGTAACGAAGATTTTTGTGAGGTAAGTGATTTGTGAAAGGTATAGGTTAATGTTAGTCAGGGCCATTCTTTTGTAGGGATTTTTGAAAGTCAGATTGCGCTAAAAATATTGTGTGTCAGTTTAGTGTTGATCAGAATAGGTAAAGAGCGAAATGTCTGAGTACGTTCAGTTCTGCTCAGCTGTTTGAAAATCAAATAACGTAAGGGGTTAACCAGCATTGTAATTCATTAATTTTTTTAAGAGGACATTTCAAACAGACAAAATGTTCTGCTTACTTGTCGCATCAAAACTGGGTGAAACGTCGATTTTTCTACGAAATCCTCTATCGTCTTCGTCAGGAACAACTGACTGTCGTGGCTGTTGTCGTGGTGACCATTTATAGCTCACACCGACTTGCGATCGTTCAAAGTACGTCTTCATTATGTCAAACTTTGACCATGTCTACACCAGAGGGGCCGGCGCTGTCGTAGGAACGCAGGCAACCCAGCGCGTTACTCACGTGTGTTCTGAAAGTTATAGTCGCTTTTCAAATTGAAGCTGTTCTCTCACATTCTAATTTCTGTTCGTTCTTTAATAACAGAATCCCAGTATGTAGAAGCATGGGGCAAAATTTTCGTTTCATCAAACATTCTTCTGAGTTTCTTTGTGAGGTTCCGATCAGTAACTGCTGATTTCTCAAGTTTTCTATTTGTAATGTACATCTAGCATACTGCACAGCGGTCGGTAACGGTACGGATAGCCTGACCGATGTACGAGGTGCATTCAAGTTCTAAGGCCTCCGATTTTTTTTCTCCGGACTGAAAAGAGATAGAAACATGCGCATTGTTTTAAAATGAGGTCGCGTTCATTGTCAATACATCCCAGAGATGGCAGCACCGTACGGCAGATGGAATTTTACCGCCAGCGGTGATAATGAGAACTGTTTTAAATACTTAAAATGGCGACGTTTTCCTTACTTGAGCAGCGTGCAATCATTCGTTTTCTGAATTTGCGTGGTGTGAAACCAATTGAAATTCATCGACAGTTGAAGCAGACATGTGGTGATGGAGTTATGGATGTGTCGAAAGTGCGTTCAGTTTAATGAAGACAGAACATCGTGTGACAACAAACCGAAACAACCTTGGGCTTGCACAAGCCGGTCTGACGACATGATCAAGAAAGTGGAGAGAATTGTTTTGGGGGATCGCCGAATGACTGTTGAACAGATCGCCTCCAGAGTTGGCATTTCTGTGGGTTCTGTGCACACAATCCTGCATGACGACCTGAAAATGCGAAAAGTGTCATCCAGGTGGGTGCCACGAATGCTGACAGATGACCACATGGCTGCCCGTGTGGCATGTTGCCAAGCAATGTTGACGTGCAATGACAGCATGAATGGGACTTTCTTTTCGTCGGTTGTGACAATGGATGAGACGTGGATGCCATTTTTGAATCCAGAAACAAAGCGCCAGTCAGCTCAATGGAAGAACACATCCAGAAACAAAGCGCCAGTCAGCTCAATGGAAGAACACAGATTCACCGCCACCAAAAAAATTTCGGGTAACCGCCAGTGCTGAAAAAATGATGGTGTCCATGTTCTGGGACAGCGAGGGCGTAATCCTTACCCATTGCGTTCCAAAGGGCACTACGGTAACGGTGCATCCTACGAAAATGTTTTGAAGAACAAATTCCTTCCTGCACTGCAACAAAAACGTCCGGGAAGGGCTGCGCATGTGCTGTTTCACCAAGACAACGCACCCGCACATCGAGCTAACGTTACGCAACAGTTTCTTCGTGATAACAACTTTGAAGTGATTCCTCATGCTCCCTACTCACCTGACCTGGCTCCTAGTGACTTTTGGCTTTTTCCAACAATGAAAGACACTCTCCGTGGCCGCACATTCACCAGCCGTGCTGCTATTACCTCAGCGATTTTCCAGTGGTCAAAACAGACTCCTAAAGAAGCCTTCGCCGCTGCCATGGAATCATGGCGTCAGCGTTGTGAAAAATGTGTACGTCTGCAGGGCGATTACGTCGAGAAGTAACGCCAGTTTCATCGATTTCGGGTGAGTAGTTAATTAGAAAAAAAATCGGTGGCCTTAGAACTTGAATGCACCTCGTAGCTACTTCCAACCACACAAGGAACCTTACAAATTTCAGGGGCTCTGAGAGCTACACTGTAGTTAAGCGGGCGCACCATCTCCTTTATCTCTGTGTGTGGTTGGAAAATAGATCTACATGGCTCTTCTTCTCAGGACCATACCTATTTTGCTAGATGCCGACAAGGGATCTCAGATCGATTCCATTTTCCTAGATTTCCAGAAGGCTTTTGATACCGTTCCTCACAAGCGACTCTTGATCAAATTGCGTGCATATGGAGTATCGCCTCAGTTGTGTGACTGGATTCGTGATTTCCTCTCAGAGAGGTCACTATTTGCAGTGATAGACGGTAAATCATCGAGTAGAACAAAAGTGATATCTGGAGTCCCGCAAGGTAGTGTCATGGGCCCTCTGCTGTTCCTGATTTACATAATTGATCTAGGTGATAATCTGAGCAGCCCCTTTAGATTGTTTGCAGATGACGCTGTAATTTACCGTCTAGTAAAATCGTCAGACGACCAATTCCAATTACAAAATTATCTAGAGAGAATTTCTGTACGGTGCGAAAAGTGGCAACTGGCACTAAACAAAAAGAAAAGTGCGAGGTCATCCACATGGGTACTGAAAGAAATCCGATAAATTTTGGGTATACGATAAATCGCACAAATCTAAGGGCTGTCAATTAGACTAAATACCTAGGAATTACAATTACGAGCAACTTAAATTGGAAAGACCACATAGATAATATTGTGAGGAAGGCGAAACAAAGACTGCGCTTTGTTGGCAGAACACTTAGAAGATGCGACAAAACCGCTAGAGAGATAGCCTACATTGCACTTGTCCGTCCTCTGCTGGAATATTGCTGTGTGGTGTGGGATCCTTACCAGGTAGGATTGACGGAGGACATCGAAAAAGTGCAAAGAAGGGCAGCTCGTTTCACGTTATCCGCAATAGGAGTGAGAGTGTCACTGATATGATATGAGAGTTGGGGTGGCAAGCACTGAAACAAAGGCTGTTTTCTTTGCAGCGAGATCTATTTACGAAATTTCAATCACCAACTTTCTCTTCCGAATGCGAAAATATTTTGTTGACACCCACCTCTGTAGGGAGATATTATCGTCATAATAAAATAAGAGAAATCAGAGGTCGAACGGAAAGATTTAAGCGTTCCTTTTTCCCACGCTCCATGGTGGAGAAGTAGTACGAAAATGGCCACTTAAGTGAGAATTGCAGAGTACCGATGTAGATGTAGTATCGCAGAAAGGAAGAAGCGCAAGAGGCAGATCTCGCCCGAAAGGCTGTTCAACATTTCGCGTTTCGTTTCTTGGAGATGGCTAATTTTTTATCTCGAACACCATAGCCATTCTTTCTGGAACACGTTTTTTAGATGATTAATTTCGGGATCTGGGTAGTCTTCGCCATAAAGTGTTGTATCTCAATGTATAAATGTTATTAAAACAGCCCTCTTCTGGGCAGGGTACGCTGAGAGAATGCAAAGAAATGCACTGAACTGTTTACGTTCCTAAGAGAGCTCTGGCATCGTCGCAGACACATACACAATCTCTGGCTGCATTGCATAATGATGAATACGCCGACCAATCACAAGCCCTCTACATGCTATAAATTTTCACCATAGCATCAGCCACGAAAGCCAGTTGTTCGGACGAAGACGATGCATGATTTCGCCAAAAGCTCGAGGTTTTTCCCAGGTTTTACGTGGCAAGTAAACTGAGAATGTTTCATACGGGGATTTCATCGCAAGAAAAGTGAGTCCATTGTGACTTACACGTGTTGCAGCTCGATCATGCATACATTATAATCATACACATATTTGCAGGGTCCCCGCACGACGTGCTGAAAGAACACATTGACCTACCAGACAGCCACCTACCATAACAGTGCATACATTGACCTCAAAACGGCTGTCTAATGTCTAATGTGAATTGTACCATAAAATCCAGCGTCCTTCTACAGATATTACGTGTATAATTTTGCTATGTCATCTCTCCCAAATATTGACTCGTTTGTAGAAAAAGCAGAATGTACAAACAGCAGATTGGCAGTTTGTAAAATGGACCATCAGCACTTCTTTCTCGGTCGGTTTAGCAAGCAGAGGACACTAGATACGGCGAAAATAGAATGGAAATATGAACTGCTTGTGAAGTATTCCCCAGTGTGCCAGCAAGAGATGTATGAATGCTACCTACCATCACTAAGTCAGCCTGCAGAATGCTTCCATTATGATCAGGTGTTAGAGCAAATCTATGCCTTCCTTGATTCACCATTTACCATGCTATGGGTCCTGTCAGCAATGCGACGACAACAATAGCGTAGATTGGATGAGTTGGCTCTCTTAACGACCAGTACTATTCGTGCGGCCGCATTACTGTTACAAAGATGAAACGATAAAGGCGGATCCAAATCAAATGTTTATAAATAAATTATAAACATTTATCTGTATCTAAAATCTGTGAAACCACCTTTCACGAAATATCGAATCCTGCTCTCATATTATCCGGTTGACGGCTTTACAAGTGTTCTCAGCTTAGACCATGTCTCTGCTTCGATTCGAAAATCGGTAGAAAGCTAGCAGTGATTTATTTATCCGGTCACTTACATACCTAAACAGTCAGACCGTGGAAACTATGCGGGCTGAAATAGAATCCGGGGGCCTTTGATATCTGAACGTCAAAGCGACAGTAACTACGCACAGTCACGAAATTTACAGAACGCCCTGGTCTCTTGTTTTCCTCTTCGATTGAATACGGAATTGTGGGTGATGCAGGAGAAAGGACCAGTATCCGAAGGTCAGTGACAAAGGAGACACAGAGCGAAGGTGTAGGCAGAAACTGATAACGTAATTCTACAAATTTTGAAAAGTTCAGCGTTGTGACGGAATAGAACACGATTTTTTTATAAAACACCAAAAAAACTGCTATAAAACTTTATTTATCTGCAGAGGTTCCGACTATTTCGTCATCATAAGTTTAAACTGGTATGTCCCACACGTCAATTACTTGAAAATGTGTTATGCATGTAGTTAATGCAGCATAATGTATTTTAGGATACTGGACACGTGGTACATATCATTTTATACTTTAATGTCTGCCACATGACAACGAAAGAGCCGGAACTATATGCAGCAAAGTAAAATTATATAGCGGCTTTTTGGTGGTACATATAATAACCTTTATCAAAGACGTGGAAGACACATAAAGAAGAATATGTTTTTTTATGTTTAATGCGTCAGAGAACCTGAAAATGAAGCTTAAGTTTATTGATTGGATATTTGTGGTATAAATCTTACAAGAAAACCTAAAAATAACGAATGCTTAAAGAGGGTCTCTGGCTGGCCCGTCTATGTTACTATGTTCATTTTCACCGTACAGAAAGTATCGCTTAATATGGCAACACTCCGTTCCCTCACGTTGAATTGGTCTAGAATTTAAATATCCTAGTGCAAACGCTTACCACGTTAAGAAAAAAAAAAACTCGTAAATGGTCACCACGTAGTCATATTTACGTGTGAATGCGAAATAACTCGTTCCGTATTATTACGATTATCGCACAAAAGATTCATGAAAAATAATACGAACTATCTAACAAACTAATTAACTAACCAATCACCCATAACAACATCACAGTTTCGCAGGATGGAATCCAGGTGTGATTCATAGTGGCATGTATTGCTTTTTTTGGCCTTCATCTCGACGCCTTTATTTATAGACAGAACTTTACTGAAGTGACAGTCGTTAGCATAATCGGATGGCTGCCTCCAAATTATCGACAGTTTCGATGGCGTACCACTACTTTTTCGTTTATCCATATATTGGGGAAGGACGAACACACAATACAGGATAAATTTAGTGTACCCATTTTTTTATCCTGGACACTTATCTTACAGCCAAAAGCCAAGAAATGGCGTGTCATTTTTAATAGAAGGCATTAACTGAACACATTCTGAAATCAAATGTCTTCTCACCGCAAATTTAACAGAAGTTATCTGCAGCATTAAGACATTTTTTTTGCGAAGCGTACATGCATCACTACTTTATCACAACAGTTCTTAAAAACAGAAACCTCTAGCTCAAAATCACTAATCACTTGCTGAACACGTGCAGAGAATGTACCCGATCTAGTCATGATGCTGTGCTGTGAGATATATATTCTAGTAGTGCTGCCAACGTAGGATTTGCGAAACCCGATATTTACTGAAATAAAAGTAGCCCTAATTATACGCAATCATTGTGATTCGAAAATTTGACCTAATGTGCAAATTTTAGTGTCGGTTTAAAATTCAGTGGTGCCAAATTAACAATGTAACAACGTAACCCATTTCATGACATAAAATGTGTGTTGAACACCGTAATCGTTCTAATTCAGTATTTAGCCATTCAGCCAGGTATATGGAATACGAGGATAATATCCGCACTAAAACGGAAACAGAATATTTCATATTACTGAACTTTATTAGAAGTAATAGATCGCATATTTTGTTTGAAATGAGGATATAATTAAGGAGAAGATGGGAATTATGAGCAATCAGTTCTTGTCCAGTCGAAAATATGTTCATGACAGACAGGATCCATATAAGTAACAACTATAAAAAGTAGAAGAAAGTATTGATAAATCTTCCTAAAGTAGTTTCAAAGTACACTGGGGAAGCTTAACAGTATTCCGCTAAAATGAGTCCCTTCTACATCTTGGCAGCCAAAAAGTTAATGAAGGGGACAATGGAACATCGTGTTAATTCTGAATTTTGCTATGTTCAGCAGTATTCTGTATAATGAAATAATTTCTCGGTGTTCTTTGTCCACACATTGAGGTTCTAATTAGAAAGCAGTCACTAGCTACATTGACAGAGAATGAGAAAAGAAAAGGTTTCCTTGAACTTTCTATGGTGTAAATCTGTTTTCTATATGACTGAATGTAAATTTAGTAGTTTTGCTTGGTTATTTAAGCGGAAAAGCAGTGATCGATAATTTCGAGGAGCGAAATATGTTGGTCTCACTTTTTTTTTAAATGCCCTGGTATGCTTACTGTCTCTGACGTTAGTATGAGTATGTGAAAAATTCCGAAGCCTCTCTGCGTTACGGATTTATAACACGATTGCAACAAGCGTGATTCAACTGACCAGGCAACACGTTACCATTGATCCATGGTCTAACGTCGATAATCCCGTGCACACGCCAGTTGTAATTGACGATGTCGTTGGGTCAACATGTGAACACGTAAGTGTCGTCTGCTGCGAAGCTCCACGTTCAACAGTGCATAATAAACTGTATGCTCCGAAACACTAGTTCTCACACCAGCACTGTACTCTGTCATCAGGTCTGACACTAAACGCCGACTACCCCGCTTAACAGACTGGGGAGCCCTCTGACCTCCACGTTCTGTTAGATGATGTGGACGTTCTACACCTTGTCATCTACTCGTGGTTTCACCGTTCTTCATGCACGTCCCATAGATGCTTAGGTCAACAGTACGCCAGTTCCACGATGCTAGGTCCGAGACGCTAGGCTGTGACAAAGTGCCCTTTGTCAAAGCCGCTTCCGCCAGTGGATTTGTCCATTTGCGTCCTGTGTCGTTGCTACAAAGATTCCGTATTAGTGTCTGATCCAGTTACGAGATGTGTGGGAAAAGTAATGAGTCCGACAACACTGCGAGCGATCTAGCAACGCTGTGTTGTTGCATAGAGCGGTGTGTTCATCCCTACCAGATGCTCAATCCGAGTTTCAGGTATATATAGCCATCACATGATTTTTGAGAGCGCCATCAGTAAGTTGTGGTTTTCTTGTGTGGTACCAAAATGGAAAAGGGGAATTTAGAGCAACTTTATGCAACGACATTTTGTGTAAAATTTGGGGAATTCGTGAGTGTGACCTTTGAAAAGTTGAAACAAGCATATGGGGAACATTCCTTATCAAGGGTACAAGTTATTCGCTAGCTCAAATCAATTTGGAAGGCCGAAAACATGTTGAAGAGGAACCTCGCTCAGGGAGGCTTTCAACTTCAAAAACCGAAGAAAACGTCGAACGTGTGCATGCTCTAGTGAGTAAGGACGGTGCGCGACCTGTTAAACACTCACTGTTCATCAAATTTTGACCAAACTTTTGCACATGCGAAAGGTTTGTGCCAAAATGGTGCCGAAAAACCTTAAAACTGAGCAGAAGGACAATCGAAGAAACGTATGCGTCGACGTACTTGAGACGACTGCCAGTAACCACGAATCGTTCAGTCATGTGATCACAGATGATGAATCCTAGATTTTTGAATATGATCCTGAGACGACAAAGCAGGGTTGCACACTGAGACATCCCTTTCACTGGAGGAAGCTCGAATAAGCAATCAAAGATCAAAGCAATGCTGATTTACTTTTTCGGCATTTCCTCAAGGACAAACTGTGAACCAAGTGATCTACAAAGATGTCCTTGAAGGCTCAGTAAGAGAATGAGCCCGGACACTGCAGACAAGCGGTTTTTGCATAACGACAATGCTCCACTTCTCACGGCTACTTCCATCACGGAATTTTTGACATCAAAAGGCAATCCTGTTGTTCTACAGCCCCCATATTCACCTGATCTGAGCCTTTGTGAATTTCTTCTTTTCTCTAAACTGAAAAAGTCTTAAATGACGTCATTTTGCGACTCTGATGAACATTCAAAAGAATGTGGCAGACATGTTAAAGGCGCTATCAGCCGAAGCCTTTCGGCGCTGCTGCCAAGACTGAAAACAACGACTCCGCCGGGGTACAGCAGCCGAGAGGAACTGCTTTGAAAGGGACAATATTCTTGTTTATAAATAACAAAAGTTTATTAGATAAAAAATCACTCTCATTACTTTTGTTACCCACCTCGCATACACTTTCTCCACAGAGTAACGCGCACACCACGCGACATTCAATCTCAATCTCGTGACCGATCGAGTTGGCGCACACTGGACTCGCATTCTGGAGGACGATGGTTCATATCCGTTTCGACTACCCTGTTTCAGATTTTCCGTTATTTCCCGAAATTGCTCCAGACAAATGCGGGGATGGTCCTTTGATGGGGCACGACCAGTTTCTTCTCTTTCCTTGAAACTGTCCGATGTTGTTCTCCATCTCTACGTGTAGGTTAGATACGCTCAACAGCGAGATTATCAGCGCTACATCTCTAATGACCTCGATATCGACAAAACGTTAAACCCAAATATTCTTCTCTACATTCACTCAGTCTTGCGTTGGTCAGTGGTCATAATGTTTGGCTCTTCAGTGTACTTCAGCAGACATTTATTCACTTTCCAATGAACATGAAGCGACGTGTAGTGCAAAGCGATCCACTTTTCCCAATTGCTACAATAGAAAGAAATATACAAGTTTCACGGTTCTCTTTCAGTCAGCCTCTTATGCATAGCCTCTTGACAACTGTCAATGTCATTATAAAATAAAATTTCATAATTGCAAAAGTTCAGAAATAACTGCTCCAGCTACAGTTTAATAATTGCAATAGTTCCATCAGCGTCAAAGGAGCAAACTTATGCACTAGTCACAGCAACTAATCGATATCACACGGCAATCAGAACCCCGTGGTGTAACCTGACGATGGCAACAACATCGAAATAGGCCTATCGTAATAGAAAATATAATCGAACATAGCAGCGTCTCGGTCTCATAACATAATACATAATGTTCTTATATGACGTATACCACTCGGCGGACCCAGATGTTTACAGACTTCGTAAATAAGTAAAAGATATTAAATGTGAACAACTGCTTAGCCATTTAACATCTACCTATTCAGCGCTCAGTGAAAATAGGCGAGATATGAAACAATTTTAAGCTGAGAAATTACTTTAGTCATTAAAGAAAACATTACCAATTTTCACAATTGTCTAGCAAATTAATCAACTTAATAGAACCTGTTCCCTTTGCTGAAATATCCTTACATTAGAAAACTATACGAACATTATATTCGCATATAAATGAATGCACCATAAACCCTTAGCTACAACATATTACTTAAAAAAGTAATTCACAGAAATGAGCCGCGCGGGACTGTGCGGCTGGTCCCGGCGGAGGTTCGAGTCCACCATCGGGCATGGGTTTGTGTGTTTGTCCTTAGGATAATTTAGGTTACGTAGTGTGTAAGCTTAGGGACTGATGACCCTACCAGTTCAGTCCCATAAGATTTCACACACACATTTGAACATTTGAACACAGAAATGACGCAGGTACCAGTAACATTTAATACAATAGTTCAAATGGCTCTGAGCACTATGGGACTTAACTTATGAGGTCATCAGTACCATAGAACTTAGAACTACTTAAACCTAACTAACCTAAGGATATCACACACATCCATGCCCGAGGCATGATTCGAACCTGCGACCGTAGCGGTCGCGCGGTTCTAGACTGTAGCGCCTAGAACCGCTCGGTCACCCCTGCCGGCCATTTAATATAATTTAAATGTATATGGATCGGTGTGGCCTGTATTGACTTCTATACTTGACAATTCCAAATTTCCGACAAGCAGATGATACCGATTTAAAATACCCCTTAAATGTGTTTAACGGGCAAAGGTGGGCTGCATTCAGGGGTCAGAATTTCTACGCGAGGAAAAGGCGGTAATGACAGTTGCTACCCGGCTGGATATTTACTGTATAGATGACCTTTAAAAATCACTAAAAATGCAATAGAGTCTAGAAATAACTAGGCGATGAACCATAATATGAGAACACAAACGAAAGAGGGCTTAGACAGAGAGCGCATGAAAACATTGCATGCGCACAAATGGCGTGCTTGCACTTATTATGTAACTCAACATGAGAAGGCGTATCCTTGTACCAACCCGAAGGCTCGCTGCTTAATCAGAGTACAGTCATCTTTCAATGTGCAATTCAGTATTTAGCAGCACATGCTACATTTTACCATGTGGTATAGTGCTGTTAACAGAGACAGAATGACGCCTACTATTCTACGAGGTTTCAGTCACTGCCCGCTAACACGGATATACTTCTTCATAACTTCTGCTGCTACGCGGATCCATTACACTTCGTTGCTCGCATTACGGCTGCCACTTCAACCACCAAAGTCAGAGCAATCACAGGTGGCTCGCCTGGCTGACCGCTAAGAACCGGATGGGAGAGGGTCGAACCCAGATTTTGCACATAGCGTGCTTTTGAGGAACACCATGAAGGAATGCCTCGAATTTTTCTTTCGTAACAGTCACACGGCTATCACTGACAGTCACTGCATTCCTTGGACGCTTGCCTTAAGAGTGACTTTTGATTTAACACGGGATATTAGTCCATAGCGTGCCGATGGAATATGTCTGGCGCTAACGTTCCTTCCGTTGCCTGTCAGATGCCTGCTTTGGAAACTTTTTCATTAACAGTATGAAACCGATTATCTCCGTGTAGACAGTAACTACACACACACACACACACACACACACACACACACACACACACACACACACACACACACACACACTCTGATCGGAATTTTATTACGGTTCAAATGGTTCAAATGGCTCCAAGCACTATGGAACTTAACATCTGAGGTCATCAGTCCCTTAGAACTTAGAACTACTTAAACCTAACTAACCTAAGGACATCACACACATCCATGCCCGAGGCAGGATTCGAACCTGCGACCGTAGCAGCAGCGCTGTTCCAGACTGAAGCGTCTACAACCGCTCGGCCACAGCGGCCGGCAATTTTATTACGCCTTAGTGTCATTATCACTTCATTTATGGAACTAGCGTGTCTATTTCAGTTGCCAAGAGTGATGTGACACAGGTTAGCTGGGGAGGGGAGTGGTAAGGTATTGGCTAGTGGTCGATAAATAGCAACCGCATAGTATAATCAATATTTATTAAACAATAAAAAATTTCTCTTTTTAAGACAATCACACTAACCCGCGCAAACAATATTAAATTACAATAGGGGCAGACCATTAACATTGAAGTCCATCAAAGACTACCATGGATGAATATTCCAAAGTTCAGACATGACGTTTGTCACGTTAAATAAAACGGGCATTTTACTTCAACAGCATTAGAGAGTAGAATTTAACAAAACGTGACGTATGTCACCATGGAGAAAGACATGTCTTTACTTAGACTGAATCAAAGATATAGTATAAAACTTTGAACATAGCTGCTAAGGATCAGTGGCCGTGTCAGAGTCTGATGGGCTACCCTTTAGCCGGCATCCTTGCCGACATCTTTATCAATTCCTTGAAAACAAAGCTGTTTAACCGTGTCCCAGCCGCTTCACTAGGTATCGTTTCTTACACAAGATACGTTGATGATATTCTAGTCATCTATAACGGACCCGCCGATAGAATTGATCATATATTTAAACTTTTTAACGACCTCCATGAAAAAATTTCTTTTACTATTGAACTCGAAAACGAAAAACGACAATTACATTATTTAGACTTGACGCTTACTTTCAATATTTTTCGAAAAGAAACGTATACGGACCCAATCGTGCCTGCTTCCTGTTTTCACCCACTGTCTCAAAAACTGGCCTTTTTTCGCTCTGCCGTCCACCGAGCCACCTCTATACCACTTTCAACAGAAAAGTTTAATGAGGAGATTAATTTACTTAAAACCATAGCAGTCAATAATGAATATACGCCTAACATAGTGGACGATATCCTACAAAAGAAAACTGCAAGAACTACCACGCTTAACACCTCATGCACTGAAATTAACCCCAAAAAACGTTTTTCTATTCCTTTCACAGGACCCATTTCCTACCAGATTCAGCGCATGCTTCGCAACAAATACAACTGCAATGTTGCCTTCTCTACTAATAATAATCTGAAGAGAAAATCCATTCGCTTCCCTACAGAAAGGGCGTTTATAAGATCATCTGTGATACCTGGTCCTCCTATTATACAGGGCAAACTGGACGTGCTTTCACCATCAGATATAAACAACATCTTTTGAGAAAGAACGGCACCAGTCCCCTAAATTCATCCTTTGCCGATCATTTCTTAATTACTGGACATGTGCCTAAAGCCATAGGCGATAGCAATATTCTGCATACCGAAAAGAAGGAGCGTAGGTTAGATGTTTTAGAGGAATCGGAGATTTTCAAACATCTCTCTCGTCATGATGGCCTCATTCTTTACAAACAGCTGCAGCTGCGAAATAAAAACTTTTTCGACTGTATAAAGCCATTGCTTGATCTTTGATTCAGATTTCCTCATGCAGTTTACCGAAATGTTGTTTTCCTGTTACATCTTTGCTGTTTTCTTGTATGTCATAACACGTTTTTTTTACGTTACAAAATGTATCTCTGTTTAAAGCAGATAAATATATAACTTCATCCTATTATTATTAGTGCTTACGTTATGCCTTAATCAGCTGCATCACAATTTCACGTGTCTAATTTTGAATGTACAGTAGCCTAGTTGTTTCTGCGGCTACTGGATGGCGCTTGTAGCAACACCATGTTTACTTGCCCACACTTTCTAACGTGGACACCTCAGTCTTGTTGCAACCCATGTTCACTCAAGTACGAGCAGCCCTTAGCGGCTCGCCATCTTATTTACAACTATTCATGATGTCACCTTTCCGGCTTAGATTTTTTAAAAATGTGACTTGTAAGTACTGCATCACTTTCCAGTCAGTACAAACTTTAATTTTATTAATGTATTACATACCTAATATGTTTTATAACAGTTAGTTTAATTCTGAAGACGACGCTCATATTAGCGTCGAAACCTGGTCAATTTTGACTTAATATCTGCGACCGAGGGCTTATTTGTTCTAATATGATATAATATAACTAAACGTGACGTATGGCACCTTTCAGAAAAAAGAAATTTACTTAAACAGAATCCCAAGATATAACATTGCTTAGACCTGCTACTTAAAAAAAGAATATCTAAATATAAACAAAATGTATGAAATAGCTCTGTCATTTTTGAGGAAACATAAGTCAACTCAACAGAATCAAAAGATATAATACAGGTTGGTTGGTTTGTGGGATTAAAGGGACCAGACTGCTACGGTCATCGGTCCCTTTTTTCCAAATACTAAAAACACCCACAGAGAATAAAAACGAGTAACAGGATAGATCACAGACGACACAGTACAAGAGAAACTTAGACAAAGACCAGACAAGACGAATTAAAATCACACAGAGTGTGTCGGTGGTTGGCCGACCATAGAAACAAAAAAGGAAAAGCCAACCACCGAGAAACGCATTAAAAATTCAGATTAAAATTCTAGGCCAATGGCCAGAATCAACAGAAAAGAACATAACAAACACTCAGATTAAACGATAAAAAACCCCTGCCCGAATAAAACGTAAAACTAAGCCAGCCATAGCAGGGTCATTAGATAAAAGGGCAGGGAGTGTATCAGGCAGCGCAAATGTCTACCTGACCACAGCTAAAAGGGGGCAGGCCAACAAAATGTGGGCCACTGTCAGAGCCGCCCCGCAGCGACATAGAGGAGCGTCCTCCCGGCGCAGTAAATAACTGTGTGTCAGCCGGGAGTGGCCAACGAGGAGCCGGCATAGGACCACTGAGTCCTTGCGAGTGGCTCGCAGGGATGACCGCCACACAGCTGTCGTCTCCTTGACAGCACGGAGTTTACTACGCGTTGTCAGTTCACGCCATTCATCGTCCCACAGCGCAAAAACTTTGCGGCGTAAGACTGCCCACAAATCAGTCTCTGGGAGGCCAACATCCAGAGATGGTTTACTGGTGGCCTCTTTCGCCAGGCGGTCAACATGTTCATTGCCCGGGATACCGACATGACCGGGGGTCCACACAAAGACCACAGAGCGGCCGCAACGGGCAAGAGTATGCAGGGACTCATGGATAGCCATCACCAGACGAGAACGAGGGAAACACTGGTCGAGAGCTCGTAAACCGCTCAGAGAATCGCTACAGATAACGAAGGACTCACCTGAGCAGGAGCGGATATACTCTAGGGCACGAAAGATGGCGACCAGCTCAGCAGTGTAAACGCTGCAGCCATCCGGCAAGGAACGTTGTTCGGAATGGTCCCCTAGAGTTAGCGCATAACCGACACGACCAGCAACCATCGAACCGTCAGTGTATACAACGCCAGAGCCCTGATACGTGGCCAGGATGGAATAAAAGCGGCGGCGGAAGGCCTCTGGAGGGACTGAGTCCTTCGGGCCCTGTGCCAAATCGAGCCTAAGGCGAGGGCGAAGAACACACCATGGGGGTGTACGCAAAGTAGCCCGGAAAGGAGGTGGAACAGCGGAAACCCTAAGCCCGGAGAGAAGCTCTTTGACGCAGACCGCGATCGTACAACCTGACCGGGGCCGACGTTCTGGCAGATGGACGACCGATTGCGGGAACAGGAGACGATAGTTTGGATGCCTGGGCAAGCTAAAAACATGGGCAGCATAAGCGGCCAGCAAACGTTGGCGCCGTAACCGCAGGGGAGGGACACCTGCCTCCACTAGTATGCTGTCCACAGGGCTGGTCCGGAAGGCACCAGTGGCAAGTCGTATTCCGCTGTGTAAGAGTGGGTCCAGCACCCGCAACGCAGACGGGGATGCTGAGCCATAAGCCAGGCTCCCATAATCCAGACGAGACTGGACTAACGCCTGGTAGAGCCGTAGGAGAGTAGATCGGTCGGCGCCCCACCTGGTGTAGCTCAGGCATCGCAGAGCATTTTGATACCGCCAATACGCCTGTTTAAGCTGCTGAATATGAGGCAGCCAAGTCAACCGGGCATCAAAAACTACACTCAAAAACCTGTGTGTCTCCACCACAGCAAGAAGTTCGTTGTCAAGATATAGCCGCGGCTCAGGAAGGACCGTTCGGCGCCGGCAGAAATGCATAACGCGGGTCTTGGCAGCCGAAAACCGAAAACCATGCGCTACAGCCCAAAACTGCGCCTTGCGGATAGCGCCCTGTAGCTGACGTTCGGCAGCTGCAATGCCAATAGAGCTGTAGTAAAGGCAGAAGTCGTCAGCATACAGGGAAGCGGAGACAGAATTTCCCACGGCCGCAGCGAGCCCGTTAATGGCTATTAAAAACAGGCAGACACTTAAAACAGAACCCTGTGGCACACCGTTCTCCTGGACTTGGGAGGAACTATATGAGACCGCGATTTGCACGGGAAGGTACGATACGACAGAAAATTGCGGATAAAGATCGGCAGAGGGCCCCGAAGACCCCATCCATGAAGTGTAGAAAGGATGTGATGACGCCATGTCGTATCGTACGCCTTCCGCATGTCGAAAAAGACAGCGACCAGGCGCTGACGACGGGCAAAGGCAGTACGGATGGCCGACTCCAGGCTCACCAGACTGTCGGCGACGGAGCGGCCTTTACGGAACCCACCCTGAGACGGAGCCAGAAGGCCCCGAGACTCCAGTACCCAATTCAAGCGCCGGCTCACCATCCGTTCAAGCAACTTGCAAAGAACGTTGGTGAGGCTAATGGGACGGTAGCTGTCCACCTCCAAAGGGTTCTTGCCCGGTTTCAGAATGGGGACAACAATACTTTCCCGCCATTGCGACGGAAACTCACCCTCGACCCAAATACGGTTGTAAAGGTCGTGGAGTCGTCGCTGGCAGTCCACTGAAAGGTGTTTCAGCATCTGACAGTGGATGCCATCTGGCCCAGGAGCGGTATCAGGGCAAGCGGCTAGGGCACTGCGAAATTCCCACTCACTGAATGGAACATTGTACGATTCTGGATGGTGGGTGCGAAATGAAAGGCTCCGACGTTCATTACGCTCTTTAATGGAGCGGAAGGCCAGGGGGTAATTCGCAGAAGCCAAACTCATAGCAAAATGCTCTGCCAAGCGGTTTGCAATGGCGTCGGAGTCAGTACAAGCTGCTCCATTCAGTGAGAGCGCAGGGACGCTGACAGGGGTCCGATAGCCACAGACGCGCCGAATCTTGGCCCAGACCTGCGTTGGAGTGACATGGAGGCCAATGGTGGACACATACGGCTCCCAGCACTCCTGCTTGCCTTGGCGGATAAGGAGGCGGGCTCGCGCACGCAGCCGTTTGAAGGCGATAAGGTGGTCTATGGATATAATACAGCTTAGACGTCATGTCATCTCAGGATGTAGTAGACACAACACCATTCATTAAAACAATCTCAAATTATAGACTAGCTGGACGCGAGGTGCGGTACCCTTAAAGGTTCAAATGGCTCTGAGCAGTATGGGACTTAACATCTGAGGTCATCAGTCCCCTAGAACTTAGAACTACTTAAACCTAATTAACCTAAGGACATCACACACATCCATGTCCGAGGCAGGATTCGAACCCGCGAACGTAGCAGTCGCGCGGTTCCAGACTGTAGCGCCTAAAACCGCTCGGCCACCCCGGCCCGCGACACCAGATGAGCTGCTCTCTATTTTTATCGTAAACAGCGATGGAAGTGTTTCTTTCTCCTCGTATGATATCGCAAGTGTGTTGTGTCTCCTCCCATTTTTAATCTTTTGAAGGAAATGGGTCATCGTACTTCACTGATGCCGCACTTAGTAAAGAACTTCTAGACTTGGGTTGGTGCCATTCTGCAATACAACAGATATCGAATGACGACAATGAAAAACTAACATACAAACAAGACGGGACATGTCTTGTACAACACACGTACACGCATATGATTTAATAGGCCACGCCACATAGCAGGGACATTATTGTCTCAGCAACGCTGTACCAGTTCTTACACCATATGTTTCTTGCTCAGTTCTGTTGGCGTTGTTACTAAAATAGCAATGATCGTTTTAGCCATTTTCTATTATAACGCAATACTTCAAAGCAACGGAAGTTTTACGAATAAAAATTACTCGTTTGTGTATACAGGGTGTTACAAAAAGGTACTGCCAAACTTTCAGGAAACATTCCTCACACACAAATAAAGAAAAGATGTTATGTGGACATGTGTCCGGAAACGCTTAATTTCTATGTTAGAGCTCATTTTAGTTTCGTCAGTATGTACTGTACTTCCTCGATTCACCGCCAGTTGGCCCAATTGAAGGAAGGTAATGTTGACTTCGGTGCTTGTGTTGACATGCGACTCATTGCTCTACAGTACTAGCATCAAGCACATCAGTACGTAGCATCAACAGGTTAGTGTTCATCACGAACGTGGTTTTGCAGTCAGTGCAATGTTTACAAATGCGGAGTTGGCAGATGCCCATTTGATGTATGGATTAGCACGGGGCAATAGCCGTGGCGCGGTACGTTTGTATCGAGACAGATTTCCAGAACGAAGGTGTCCCGACAGGAAGACGTTCGAAGCAATTGATCGGCGTCTTAGGGAGCACGGAACATTCCAGCCTATGAATCGCGACTGGGGAAGACCTAGAACGACGAGGACACCTGCAATGGACGAGGCAATTCTTCGTGCAGTTGACGATAACCCTAATGTCAGCGTCAGAGAAGTTGCTGCTGTACAAGGCAACGTTGACCACGTCACTGTGTGGAGAGTGCTACGGGAGAACCAGTTGTTTCCGTACCATGTACAGCGTGTGCAGGCACTATCAACAGCTGATTGGCCTCCACGGGTACACTTCTGCGAATGGTACATCCAGCAATGTGTCAATCCTCATTTCAGTGGAAGTGTTCTCTTTACGGATGAGGCTTCATTCCAACGTGATCAAATTGTAAATTTTCACAATCAATATGTGTGGGCTGACGAGAATCCGCACGCAATTGTGCAATCACGTCATCAACACAGATTTTCTGTGAACGTTTGGGCAGGCATTGTTGGTGATGTCTTCATTGGGCCCCATGTTCTTCCACCTACGCTCAATGGAGCTCGTTATCATGATTTCATACGGGATACTCTACCTGTGCTGCTAGAACATGTGCCTTTACAAGTACGACACAACATGTGGTTCACGCACGATGGAGCTCCTGCACATTTCAGTCGAAGTGTTCGTACGCTTCTCAACAACAGATTCGGTGACCGATGGATTGGTAGAGGCGGACCAATTCCATGGCATCCACGCTCTCCTGACCTCAACCTTCTTGACTTTCATTTATGGGGGCATTTGAAAGCTCTTGTCTACGCAACCCGGTACCACATGTAGAGACTCTTCGTGCTCGTATTGCGGACGGCTGTGATACAATACGCCATTCTCCAGGGCTGCATCAGCGCACCAGGGATTCCATGCGACGGAGGGTGGATGCATGTATCCTCGCTAACGGAGGACATTTTGAACATTTCCTGTACAAAGTGTTTGAAGTCACTCTGGTACGTTCTGTTGCTGTGTGTTTCCATTCCATGATTAATGTGATTTGAAGAGAAGTAATAAAATGAGCTCTAACATGGAAAGTAAGCGTTTCCGGACACGTGTCCACATAACATATTTTCTTTCTTTGTGTGCGAGGAATGTTTCCTGAAAGTTTGGCCGTACCTTTTTGTGACACCCTGTATAACTGCAGCGTACTCCACTGATAACTAGAAAATATAAACACATATTTCACGCATGAAAAGAATATATTTCTTTTGTTGACTGTTCTTATTATGACAGGCACTTTCCTTGACATGTAACTACATTGTAGGGAGCCGAATGTTTCGCACAGTCTAACACTTCACTCGACTATCTAATAAATAAATATTTTGTAAACGTAATTACTTTTGTTTCAAAAGCGAATGTGTTGAAGATTCTTGCCGCTTGTGGCTCAGAAGCAGCAGAAACTGTGGAATTGGTTTCTTCTGTGTTGGGGAACAGTTTTAGAGCTTTTGTTCTCTTATTTTCTCTCCGTGTCGTTTTTCCTTCAGCTACAGTTGTGGCAGCTTATCTGCTACGTTAAATAATGTAGGTACTGCATTCTGCACACGTTACCCACGTTCCACGTCTACTGATTTAAATGTAAGTATAACGAAGAAAACTTCACGTTTTTTACTAGATATGCGACGCCTTTCTGAAAAAGGTCAGATATTCTGCTGTTTCCTCGCAAAATTTTTGTTCTTAAGCAACACGACATTCTACAGTATATATCTTTAGGTTACAAGAAAATCGTAAATAAACTGTTCTGTAATGTAGCAGTTCGCACTTCCTAGGGCCGTTAGGAAAAATGAAAAAAGACAAATGTGGTGACTTCTTGTTGTTGTTGCTGCAGTTTGTTGTGCCACAGAAGCTCCCGTTTGTGAAAACCAATCTACAGACCAATAAAAAAAATTACGATTCGCTTTCGCAAGATCTCGCCGAACTCAACAGTATAATTTCCTGGCCGCTTGGCGCGCTACAATCGCTGTGCGTGACAAAAAAAGAGATGGAGTGTCGCGACTGTTCTGTTAGACTGGTATCACTGCCAGTGGATATCGAATGGACGCGCATGAGCTGGCGTGGATATTGCGGCAGAGGAATGCGGCAAGCTGCTGCAGACTGCGCGAGCGAAGTATTGTATGGGCAGAAACGTTGACTCAGAGTTTTACCTAAATATTTAAATGTGGTGTGACTAGAGCCTCCCGTCGGGTAGACCGTTGGCCGGGTGCAAGTCATTCGAGTTGACGCCACTTCGGCGACTTGCACGTCGATGGGGGTGAAATGATGATGATTAGGACAACACAAAACCCAGTCCCTGAGCGGAGAAAATCTCCGACCCAGCCGGGAATCGAACCCGGACCCTTGGGATTGATAGTCTGTCGCGCTGACCATTTTTTATTTTATTTTATTTTATTTATTTATTTATTTTTTTTGTCGATGTGTTTGGTTGTTGCGGACGCCACATGATATCCTTTCAAGTTCGTTTGTTGATCCTTCCACTCAGTTTTTTTATTACAGAGGCCCTCCGGCTATCTGACCGAACACGCTGAGCTACCGTGCCGGCACACCACTCAGCTACCGGGGGCGGCGATAAGCCACGTCCGCAGTCCTTCCGCTGATTTCAGCTACCACGGACGTCCCGTCCGCCTCGAGCTGTGGTCTGTTTTCGCGTGCTAGTGTTCAGTCGTTCGCCGTGATCGCGTTTTGTGATGATCTCTGTGCTCGTCTTTACTCGGTGTTCAGACTCTCTGCCCCCGACCCCACGCCGTAGACTCTCACGTCGAATTACGTTCCTTCTTCCGGGATTCAGCTTAGCGGTTGAACCACCGTCGGCTAGTATAGTTACTTTTGTGTCGACAGTGATGGTATCGCGTTGTTGTTACGCCCTGTGCGTATACAAAATATTCGTTTAACTGTCATTGTTTATTTTTACACCGTTGCTCCTGCTACGTTGTACAGTTAAACTTAATAAATTAATTTAATCATCTTCCTCGCAGAATCTCTTAATCTTTTCCCTGAAATTTCTACTATTTTGCCGGCCGGAGTGGCCGTGCGGTTTTAGGCGCTACAGTCTGGAGCCGAGCCACCGCTCCGGTCGCAGGTTCGAATCCTGCCTCGGGCATGGATGTGTGTGATGTCCTTAGGTTAGTTAGGTTTAATTAGTTCTAAGTTCTAGGCAACTGATGACCTCAGAAGTTAAGTCGCATAATGCTCAGAGCCATTTGAACCATTCTACTTTTCATTTGTACAGCAGTTCTTGATTCTGATGATTCTGTAGATCTACTGAAGCGGGTCTGGTGGTCTGACAGTAAGCCGGCACGGTAGCTCAGCATGTTCGGTCAGAGGGTTAGTTGCTCTCTGTACAAAAAAAAACGAGTGTCATGGGACGTCCACCCCGAACAAATGCAACGAACAAAAGGAGATTACACACACACACACACACACACACACACACACACACACACAGAAAAAGAGCGTGCTCGGAAACCGAGAAGTCGCGGGATGGAATCTCGGTCGGACCACAGATTTTTCACCCTTAGTTATAGCCTAGCTTTAATCTCTCAACGATGTGAGAAGTCGCCAGAAACAGCACGTGGTTTGGATTCCACGTTAAACTGTAGGTCTTCTCTCCCCAGTTTGATAACTGAGGTAGATTATGGACAGACAAGTCGCCGAAGTGTTGTCAGGTGGTTCAAATGACTCTGAGCACTATGGGACTTAACATCTGAGGTCATCAGTCCTCTAGAACTTAGAACTACTTAAACCTAACTAACCTAAGGACATCACACATATCCATGCCTGAGGCAGGATTCGAACCTGCGACCGTAGTGGTCGCGCGATACAGGACTGAAGTGCCTAGAACCGCTCGGCCACAGCGGCTGGCGAAGTGTTGTCCAACGGAAAGAATTGCACGAGGCCACTGAGCCACACGAAATTATTATTTATTCTGTAGATCTATGTTGTCAGAGTTCTGAATTTAGCTCCGTGCTGAATAACCAGCATTGTGTTTGTCAATAATGTAATTATCATTAAGAAATATTTCCCTTTTATTTATGGTCCAAACTTATTTCCGGATTCAGGTATTATGATTTACATTTATTGTTGTTTTCTCAAATCGTTTCTGACGAATGTCCAATTGATTTCCAACATTAATATATACCCATCGCATTTCCCAATCACAATTCAATATTAGCAATTTCAAATTAACATTTAGACTGAAATATTAGATGGTCTTTTGTATACATGGGCCCAAAACCGCAGTGAATTTCTTCAAGGACGCCATTTCACTGTATAGCCTTTTATCTTTGAAGTGACCATCTTATTTTATGCTTTTGCTGTTAGCTAATTTTACCTCCTTGGTCCACTGCAAGTTACCTCTGTGACAATAAAAAACTGTATCCACGTAATATCTTATTTTCCATACGTTTGTGTGGCAGTGTCCTTAAACAGGTTTCTTACAGGGCAACAAACATTGAACTTGTAAGTAGGCTGTTTAGGTTTTTTTATTGGTAACGCCACCTCTGTATGAAAATCACTGGCTGTGCTGTGTGCAGTCTGTGGCTGCTTTGCATTGTTGTAATACTCGCCATTGTAGTGTTAGGCAGTTGGAGGTGAGCCGCCAGCAGTGGTGGATGTGGGGAGAGAGATGGCGGAGTTTTGAAATTTATCATGAACTGCTATATTTATATATGATGATATCAAGGTAAATACATTGTTTGTTCTCTATTAATATCTTTCATTTGCTAACTATCCCTATCAGTAGTTAGTGCCTTCCATAGTTTGAATCTTTTATTTAGCTGACAGTAGTGGCGCTCGCTGTATTGCAGTAGCTTGAGCAGCGAAGATTTTTGTGAGGTAAGTGATTTATGAAAGGTATAGTTTAATGTTAGTCAGGGCCATTCTTTTGTAGGGAATTTTGAAAGTCAGATTGCGTTGCGCTAACAAAATATTGTGTGTCAGTTTAAGCACAGTCATGTATAATTGTTGAAAGGGGACGTTTCAAATATTTTGTTAGCGCAACGCAATCTGACTTTCAAAATTCCCTACAAAAGAATGGCCCTGACTAACATTAAACTATACCTTTCACAAATCACTTACCTCACAAAAATCTTCGCTGCTCAAGCTACTGCAATACAGCGAGCGCCACTACTGCCAGCTAAATAAAAGATTCAAACTATGGAAGGCACTAACTACTGATAGGGATAGTTAGCAAATGAAAGATATTAATAGAGAACAAACAATGTATTTACCTTGATATCATCATATATAAATATAGCAGTTCATGACAAATTTCAAAACTCCGCCATCTCTCTCCCCACATCCACCACTGCTGGCGGCTCACCTCCAACTGCCTAACACTACAATGGCGAGTATTACAACAATGCAAAGCAGCCACAGACTGCACACAGCACAGCCAGTGATTTTCATACAGAGGTGGCGTTACCAATAAAAAAACCTAAACAGCCTACTTACAAACTATATGAAAAAAATCGTAATTTATTACGAACTACGGCCTGCACACACTTTATTCAACATGTAAACGTCACTACAGATATCCGGACTTAGGTTATGACATCTTCGATATGCCTGCCGTCATAGGCAATACTGTGGCCAGTCGAAGATCGAAATTTTGCATGACCCGCTGAAGTGTCGTAACATAGATGCTGTCGACGACCTCCTGAATGGCTATTTTCAGCTCAGCAGTGGTTCTGGGGTTATTGCTGTACACCTTGTCTTTAATATAGCCCCCACAAAAAGGAGTAGCCTGTGTTCAGATCCGGAGAATATGGCGGCCAATCAGGCCCATGTCAGTGGCCTCTGAGTACTCCAGAGCTAGAATGCGGTCCCCAAAGTGCTCCTCCAGGACATCAAACACTCTCTTGGTTCGATGGGGTAAAATTCCGTCATGCATGAACCACATCTTGTCGAAATCAGGGTCACTTTGGATAATGGGGCTTCCAAAACCTTCACATACTGTTCGGTAGTCTCCGTGCCATCAAGGAATATCGCATCGATTATTCCGTGACTGGACACTGGACGCCACACAGTGAGCCGTTGAGGGTGAAGAGGCTTCTCTACCGTGAAATACGGATTACCAGCCCGCAAATGCGTCAATTTTGCCTATTGACGAACCCGTACTAATGAAAGTGGGCTAAACTAAACCATGCGCACACTGATTCTCATCATGTCCCGCGACCAACCGTGCAGGTTGAACGTCCAAATGCAATCCGTTCAGAAGTTATGACGATTTTATTTCGTATTGTTCAATAATTATCATACTGTATGATCACCGTGACCCCCTGGTATACGTGTGGCATCTTTAATTAGTAATCAAAACATCATGTGTCCCGGGTTTGAACCCAGTCACTGCCTAAATTCTGAATAAAAATCATGAGCAGCAGTGGCCAAAGTCTTCCGGCATAAGTACTCATCTTTGCTCTGTCAACGGCCTTGTAAATGAGGGCGGAGGAACGAACAGAACTTTGTTCAAATGTTCAAATGTATGTGAAATCTTATGGGACTTAACTGCTAAGGACATCAGACCCTAAGCTTACACACTACTCAATCTAAATTATCCTAAGGACAAACACACACACCCATGCCCGAGGGAGGACTCGAACCTCCGCCGGGACCAGCCGCACAGAATTTTGTTCTTGGGATGGAAAACTGCCCCAAAAAGGCGAAGAATGAGCAATGATCAACATCATGAGGATGCAGAAGGCAATGGAAACCACTGCATAATACATGCCGATGTCGCAACTAGAAGATGGGTATAGGAAGTATGTGAGGATACTGAACCGGTAATTCAGTATTTAAAGGGAGATCTAATAATCATGAGGAATTGGGACGCGGTTGTCGGAGAAGAAATAGAAGAAAGGCTTACGGGAAAATACGGGGTAGGCAGTAGGTTCAAAAATGGCTCTGAGCACTATGGGACTTAACTGCTGTGGTCATCAGTCCCCTAGAACTTAGAACCACTTAAACCTAACTAAACTAAGGACATCACACACATCCATGTCCGAGGCAGAATTCGAACCTGCGACCGTAGCGGTCGCGCGGTTCCAGACTGTAGCACCTAGAACCGCTCGGCCACTCCGGCCGGCTAGGCAGTAGGAATGAGAGAGGAGGACACCTAAAAGAGCTCTGAAATGAATTTCAGATGTCAATAGCGAATACCGTGTTCACGAATAACAAGAGGAGGAGCTATACTTGGAAAAGACCCGAAGAAACGGGAAGTTGCAAATGGATTACTTCACTGTCAGACAGGTTCCGAAGTCGGTTGCTGGATTCTACGGCGTACCCAGGAGCGGATATAGACTCAGATCATAATTTAGTAGTGATGAAGAGTAGAATGAAGTTTATGAGAATCGTACGGAAGAATCAGTGTGGAAGGAAGTGGGTCTGTGAAGTACTCATCAATGAGGGGGCGCGTTGGTGGTTCACTGAGGATGTGGATACTGCGATGAAGAATATCACAGTAGGCAGTTCAGTTCAAGGGGAATGGACATTTCCGGAAACGGCAATCAGATATGTTGGACAGTCAAACGTACTTGTAGGTACGAGGAAGGTAACTGTGAAGAAACCATACGTAACAAAAGAAATACTTCAATTGATGGAGAAAGGCGGAAATACGAAGATGTTCAGGATAAGATAGGAATACAGCAATATAAATCCGTTAGGAATGAAATAACTAGGAAGTGTTGGGAGGCCAAGGCGAAATGGCTGCAGGAAAAATGTGAAGAAATAGGAAGAGAAATTACAGTCGGAAGGACTGATCCGGCGTACGGAAAAGTCGAAGCAATCTTCTGTGACGTCAAAAACAAGGCAGGGAACATTAAGAGTGCATCGGAAATTACTGTGTTAAGCACAGTGGAAAGAGCACACTGAAGGCCTCCATGAGGGGGAGGACTTGTCTCATCACTCGATGGAAGAAGAAACAAGAAACCGTGGTCGATAAGAAAGACGTAGGGGATGCAGTATTAGTCAGAATTTAAAAGAACTCTGGAAGATCTGAGATCGTATAAAGTAGAAGGGATAGATAACATTCCATCGGAATTTCTAAAATCACGACTATTCAAGCTGGTGTAGAATCTATGAGACTGGCGACGTACCATCAGAATTTCGGAAAAATGTCATCAATTCAGTTCCGAAGAGATAGTTGCGAAAACTGTTGCACAAACAGTGTAGCAGATCATGCATTCAAGCTGCTCGAGTATCATGTCGTTTTTGGAAACCCAGAATCTACTATGTAGGAATCAA
Organism: Schistocerca americana; assembly: GCF_021461395.2. Classification (NCBI taxonomy): domain Eukaryota; kingdom Metazoa; phylum Arthropoda; class Insecta; order Orthoptera; family Acrididae; genus Schistocerca; species Schistocerca americana. The sequence goes on along the minus strand of NC_060123.1, from coordinate 339,693,964 downwards.
CATGGATTCCGGAAACAGCGATCGTGTGAGACCCAACTCGCTTTATTTGTTCATGAGATCCAGAAAATATTAGATACAGGCTCCCAGATAGATGCTATTTTTCTTGACTTCCGGAAGGCGTTCGATACAGTTCCGCACTGTCGCCTGATAAACAAAGTAAGAGCCTACGGAATATCAGACCAGCTGTGTGGCTGGACTGAAGAGTTTTTAGCAAACAGAACACAGCATGTTGTTATCAATGGAGAGACGTCTACAGACGTTAAAGTAACCTCTGGCGTGCCACAGGGGAGTGTTATGGGACCATTGCTTTTCACAATATATATAAATGACCTAGTAGATAGTGTCGGAAGTTCCATGCGGCTTTTCGCGGATGATGCTGTAGTATACAGAGAAGTTGCAGCATTAGAAAATTGTAGCGAAATGCAGGAAGATCTGCAGCGGATAGGCACTTGGTGCAGGGAGTGGCAACTGACTCTTAATATAGACAAATGTAATGTATTGCGAATACATAGATAGAAGGATCCTTTATTGTATGATTATATGATAGCGGAACAAACACTGGTAGGAGTTACTTCTGTAAAATATCTGGGAGTATGCGTGCGGAACGATTTGAAGTGGAATGATCATATAAAATTAATTGTTGGTAAGGCGGGTACCAGGTTGAGATTCATTGGGAGAGTGCTTAGAAAATGTAGTCCATCAACAAAGGTGGCGGCTTACAAAACACTCGTTCGACCTATACTTGAGTATTGCTCATCAGTGTGGGATCCGTACCAGATCGGTTTGACGGAGGAGATAGAGAAGATCCAAAGAAGAGCGGCGCGTTTCGTCACAGGGTTATTTGGTAAGCGTGATAGCGTTACGGAGATGTTTAATAAACTCAAGTGGCAGACTCTGCAAGAGAGGCGCTCTGCATCGCGGTGTAGCTTGCTCGCCAGGTTTCGAGAGGGTGCGTTTCTGGATGAGGTATCGAATATATTGCTTCCCCCTACTTATACCTCCCGAGGAGATCACGAATGTAAAATTAGAGAGATTAGAGCGCGCACGGAGGCTTTCAGACGGTCGTTCTTCCCGCGAACCATACGCGACTGGAACAGGAAAGGGAGGTAATGACAGTGGCACGTAAAGTGCCCTCCGCCACACACCGTTGGGTGGCTTGCGGAGTATAAATGTAGATGTAGATGAATAGTATACGGAAATATGGAAAACAATACTGAGGATTTGTTAGATAACGATCATCAGTATAACAGCTCATGTATTCAAGCTGCTGACAAGAAAATATACGGAAATATGGATAACAATACTGAGGATTTGTTAGATAACGATCAGTTTGGCTTTATGAAAGGTAAAGAAATCAAAGAGGCAGTCCTGATGATCCGCTTAATAATGGAAGCAAGAGTGAAGAAAAGTCAGGGTACACTAATAGGATTTTTTGATCCAGGAAAAGTATTTGGCAGTGTGAAATGGTGCAAGATGTTCGAAATTCTGATAAAAATTGGAGTAAGCTACAGGGAAAGACGGGTGATGTATAATACGTACATGATCCAAGAGGGAACGATAAGACTGAAAGACCAAATACGAAGTGTTCGGATTAAAAAGGATATAAGGCAGAGATGAATCTTTCGCCCGTACTGTTCAACCTATGCATCGAAGAAGCAGGAAATAGAAGGAAGGTTGAAGAGCGGGATTAAAATTCAGTGAAAAAGAATGTCAATAAGATTCGCTGATGTCATTACTATCCTCAGTGAAAATGAATAAGAAATGCAGGGTTTATTGAATGGGATGAACAATCTAACGAGCCCAGAATACGGGTTGATAGTAAACCGGGGAAAAACGAAAGTAATGAGAAGCAGCAGAAATGTGAATAGCAAGAAACGTCACATCAAAATTGTTCCTGACGAAGTAGGTGAAGCAACGAATTGTGGTGTCTTGTAAGGAAAATAAACTATGACGGCCGAAGCAAGGAGGATCAAAGAGCGCACAGCACAGGTAAAGAGTGCATTCCAGGCCAAGAGGAACATACCAGTATCGAACACAGGCCTTAATTTGAGGAAGAAAGTTCCGAGAATGTACGTCTCGAGCACAGCATTGTTCTACAGTGAATCATGGACAATGGGAAAACAGGAACAGAAGGATATCGAAGCCTTTCAGATATGGTGCTGCAGAAGAGTGTTGAAATTCAGGTGACTTATACTGTCAGAAATCAGAACGTTCTTCACAGAATCGGCGAAGAAAGAACAGATAGAAACACTGACAAGGAGGGGGGACAGGATGATAGGAGGTATTAAGGCACCAGGCAATAAATTCCACGGTACCAGAGGATCTGTAGACGGTAACATCTATAGAAGAAAATAGAGATTATAATACATTCAGCAAATAACTGAGGGCGTAGGTTGGAAGTGCTACTCTGAGATGAAAACTTGGCAACTGGAGAGAAATTAGTGGCTGGCCATATCAAGCCAGTCAGAAGACTGATGAGTCAGGGAAGACAAAAAGAATCTTGGTGCTTCAAGCATAACTATCACATTTGTGAATTCCATATATGAAATTAGAAAATACAACCGTGATATGCGTTTTGTCACTGTGCCATCGTACACCACATAAAAATACTTCAGTTGCACATCTGAAAAAAAACTACAGATGACGTGGCAAGGTCTTACAATCAAAGTGCACCTTCTCGGTAACATACGTCTCTTTGCAACACGCTTATGTGGTTACTGTGTACCAACGTGTACAGCTTTAATTAATTCACGATTAAAGAACCATGAAACGAAGTTCACAAAATGGGAACGAGTGGCTTTAACGGGATGGAGCAAACTTGATAGCGGAAGAATAATACGATAAAGTCTGCAAGTTGTCGCAAAGCCTTTATGAGCACAGCAATGAATTGTCTGTAATCCGCAGTCTAATCCAGCAGGAGGCCGGCCACGTTCCATTAGCGCATCACGAGGATGATGTAAAGGTCAGACTGTAATGCTGTTAGTGAACTGGAGTTGGTTTTTAATAAAAGTGACGGATTTGGCGAGGTGTAATTGAAGGCAATACATTGAAGATTTTTCTGTGGAAACTATAGGTGTGGTGGCCTCGTGTCTCTTTGTTTGTATTGATATTCAATGGTTATCCTCTTTTGTTTTAGTGCAGGTTGTTGGCGTAAGTACATAAGAACCAGCTGGAAGTGATACGTTGACTGTTTGCAGTTTGTGCTCTTCTGGTCATTCATTGGATCTACGAATCTTCCTGAATAGTTGGGTAGCCCTAGGACATTAACCATATTTCTGAGACCATTGACAAGATTAACCCTCTCCAGCACTTCAAAGCGATAATGGCGACCTTTATTTAAACTGGTTTTGATAGCGAAGCAGTGCAGAAAGCTGATTTGATTCCTCCAATAAATGTTTCTAGTTAATCTGTTGAGCAATACATAGCTTAATTTGCGTGTCGCAACATACCTTACTAAGAGTCCATGAATTCTGTCCGTGGTCGCGAATGAGACTTCGCAAGCTACCATGATCTCTGAGGATGACGTGGGGACTCTGCTACGTTATTATCCATTCACTTAACGTAATGACAGTCTGTGTCATCGTGTGCCAATACATTTTTGGTTCTATTGACTGAAAAGCAAAAAACTTAATCTCACAGTGAAGTCAGTGGAACGCGTACTAGTATTCTCTTTTCTACAAGTGTTGTAGCAGTACACCAGTTGCACTAATATCCTCTGTTATCCACCTAATAATTTATAATTGACAGTTAAGTAAGCTGCATCAGCTTCTGGTGTGTAAAGGAACATGTGTTTAAGTAGCAAATACAAATTTAAAACATGCGGGTGGTTGCTTTAGGAGGAATATCCGAACGAATATCATGAGCACACCCATGGCAACATGATCTTCGATAGGCAAAGAGCGATTTCTTAGAATCTTGGGTCTGTTCCTAATCCTCTTCTGACCCCTTCTCTACTAATATCCGTCTTCACACACACACACACACACACACACACATATATATATATATAGGGTGGTCCATTGATAGTGACCAGGCCAAATATCTCACGAAATAAGCATCAAACGAGAAAACTACAAAGAACGAAACTCGTCTAACTTGAAGGGGGAAACCAGATGGCGCTATTGTTGGAACCCCCATTTTTATTACATATTCGTGTAGTACGTAAAAAATATGATGTTTTAGTTGGACCACTTTTTTCGCTTTTTGATGGATGGCGCTGTAATAGTCACAAACGTATAAGTACGTGGTACGACGTAACATTCTGCCAATGTGGACGGTATTTGATTCGTGATACATTACCTATGTTAAAATGGACCGTTTACCAATTGCGGAAAAAGTCGATATCGTGTTGATGTATGGCTGTTGTGATCAAAATGCCCAACGGGCGTGTGCTATGTATGCTCCTCGGTATCCTGGATGACATCATCCAAGTGTCCGTACCGTTCGCCAGATAGTTGGATAGTCACGTTATTTAAGGAAACAGGAAGCGTTCAGCCACATGTGAAGCGTCACCCACGACCTGGAACAAATGATGATGCCCAAGTAGGTGTTTTAGCTGCTGTCAGGGCTAATCCGCACATCAGTAGCAGACAAACTGTGCGAGAATCGGGAATCTCAAAAACGTCGGTGTTGACAATGCTAGATCAACATCGATTGTACCCGTACCATAGTTCGATGTACCAGGAATTGCACTGCGACGACTTTGAACGTCGTGTGCAGTTCTGCCGCTGGGCACAAGAGAAATTACGGGACGATGACAGATATTTTGCACGCGTTCTATTTAGCGACGAAGCGTCATTCACCAACAGCGGTAACGTCCACTGCCATAATATGCACTATTGGGCAACGGAAAATCCACGATGGCTGCGACAAGTGGAACATCAGCGACCTTGCCGGGTTAATATATGGGAGGAAGGATAATTGACCCCCATTTTATCGATGGCAAACTAAATGGTGCAATGTATGCTGATTTCCTACGTGATGTTCTACCGATGTTACTACAGGATGTTTCACTCCATGACAGAATAGCGATGTACTTCCAACGTGATGGATGTCCAACACATAGCTCGCGTGCGGTTGAAGCGGTATTGAATAGCATATTTCATGACAGGTGGATTGGTCGTCGAAGCACCATACCATGGCCCGCACGTTCACCGGTTCTGACGTCCCCGGATTTCTTTCTGTGGGGAAAGTTGAAGGATATTTGCTATCGTGATCCACCGACAACGCCTGACAACATGCGTCAGCGCATTGTCAATGTATGTGCGAACATTACGGAAGGCGAACTACTCGCCGTTGAGAGGAATGTCGTTACACGTATTGCCAAACGCATTGAGGTTGACGGACATCATTTTGAGCATTTACTGCATTAATGTGGTATTTACCGGTAATCACGCTGTAACAGCATGCGTTCTCAGAAAGGATAAGTTCACAAAGGCACATGTATCACATTGGAACAACCGAAATAAAATGTTCAAACGTACCTACGGTCTGTATTTTAATTTAAAAATCCTACCTGTTACCAACTGTTCGTCTAAAATTGTGAGACATATGTTTGTGACTATTACAGCGCCATCTACAACATAGCGAAAAAAGTGCTCCAACTAAAACATTCATATTTCTTTACGTACTACACAAATGCGTAATAAAAATGGGGGTTCCTATTTACAAAAAAAAAACCAGTTGATATCCGTTTGACCTATGGCAGCGACATCTAGCGGGCCAGCTATAGTGCCATCTGATTTTCCCCTTCAAGCTAGACAAATTTAGTTCTTTGTAGTTTTTTCGTTTGACGCCTATTTCGTGAGATATTTGGCCCGGTCACGATCAATGGACCACCCTGTATATATATGCACACGACGCTATACATCTACAAGACACTTCACCCATTTCGTGTTCTGATATGTCACGCGCTTCAGCATTGCTGACGATGTGTGTGCAGTGAGTGTAAATGTGTTGTGGTGTTGCAGGCGGCCCCGGCAGCGGTAAGGTGACGCACTGTGACACGCTGATGCAGGAGAAGCGCGGCATCACGCATATCAACATGACGGACCTGCTGCAGCAGTACGCCATTGGTAACGGTGAGACGCACGCGGCCTAGCCCTACTCTACTGTAACGTCCCCTGCACCGTGTCACAGACCTGCCCCAGCAGCACTCCATTGATAATGGTGAGACACCTGTTGCTTAGCCCTACTCTGTTGCACGCCTCCATCTGTAACGCCCTCTACACTGGTCACGGATGTACTACTGCTGTATTTCATTGGGAATGGTGAGACATATTTGTCCTAGTCCTACTATACAACGTCCGTGCTCTGTAACATGCCCTGCCTGTGTTACAGACTTATCACATGTGGAAGACAATGATAACCGGAAGACAAACGTGCTCTAACCGTACTCCACTGCATCCCTATCTGTCTAGTGTCGCTTGCAATACGTTACAGACATGCTACAGCTGTACGCCATCGGTAATGGTGAGACACACGCAGCCTGTCCGTATTATAATTCCGCCACGTCTCTGTAGTCCCCTCTGTATTGGTTCCGGACCTATTACAGAACTATGACATCGTTATAGTGTGGCATATGCAGGCTAGCCTTACTCTACTACACCCCTACTTCTATAACAACGCCTGCACTGTGTTACGGACATGCTGCAGCATGTACCATTGGAAACGGTGTGACGTACGTGACCTAGCACTGTTCTACGCAATGCGCTATAACTTCCCGAACATCGCGTTAGAGGCCTGTTACAGCCGTACTCAGTTGGTAACGATGAAATGCACATGGCTTAGCCATAATCTACTGATGATTTGTTTCCCTGGCATCCACTGCACTGAGTTACGGAACTATTACAGCAGGATGGTACTGGTAACTGTAAGACACTCGCGTCCTAGGCCTCCTACAGTGCACCCCTCTCTCTGCACTGTGTTATAGACCTGCTACAGCATTGGTAATGTTGAGACACATATACATTAGTCACTATACCGTTGTCCATATGCAGCAAGAAAGAAGTGAGGAGTTTATTTCGTGTTCTATAGTCTGAAAGGATTGAAGCCGCGGAGATAATGCGCAGAAAGCAGCTGCAATATGGTGACACCTGTCTCAATGAGCGAAAAAAATTACGAGCGGGAAGATTGCTTTAAAAGTTTATCTGTACCTTTGGTGAGGAACTTTCAGGTTGGCCATTCACTCTGAAAACGGGCAGGAAGATCGATACGGCTGAGCGAGTGATTTGGAGTGATGAGAACGTCAGAAAAATGATGATTTTACGCACGAGATGAACATCTTCTATGGTTCAGTATTTGCAATCGTCCATGGAGCTCTAAACTATCGCAAAGTTTGTGCTCGTTTGGTCCACGTCAACTGACAACCGCAAACAGTAACGTCTGGAAATGTCGAAATCACATTTGAGGGGTTTCTAAGAGGAATATGAGGACTTTCTCAGCTGCGTAGTAACCGCCGATGAGACGTAGGTCGATCACTTTGAATCACAAAGGAAGTGGCGGAATACTCGGAATACTATGTGGAAACAACAGTCCTCGCCTACAGCAACAAAGTTCAAAAGCCAAGCTTCAGCAAGAGAGTGGATATGAGGAGTGTTTTGAAATATGAAATATCCGTTATTGATTTATTACCCTCCTAGATGTCAAATAATGAACAGTGATAGCTAATGCGAGGCACTACGAGATATGAAACCCATGATCAAAACGAAGAGTGGAGATGTGATTCTACTTCATGAGAAACTCGCCCTATGCAAATGGGAATGGAATCCAGTACATCCAGAATCCAGGTTCTGTGTTGCAATTGGAAATTTGTGGTAAGATCTTATGGGACCAAACTGCTGAGGTCATCTGTCCGTAAGCTTACGCACTACTTAATCTAACTTAAACTAACTTACGCTAAGGACAACACACATTCCCAACCTCCGACGGGGGAGGGGGGGGGGGGGGGGGGGGACGGGACCGTGGCAAGGGGCCTGAGACCGAACGGCTACCCCGCACGGCGTTCTGAGCTGCCTGAGCACTAAGCGTACAGTCCTGAACAGCTATAACTCATTTTCGCCGTTCTGATCTGATGAAAAACAGCAGCTTAATGAATTAAAATTGTCATCGCATGACAAAGTTGTGGAGGCGGTGCATGCCAGAAAGCTTCTTGCAGGACAGAATTAATTTGTGCCTGTTAGGAACTACGCCGAATGACGGCCAAACACGAACGACACCCTTTGGAAAAGTCGAAATCACATTCAAGGCGTCTCTCTATTGTTGGGAGATACACAAGTTGTACCAGAAATGTTGCGACAACCTTCGAGGGGCTGCAGAAGGTATCTTGAGCAAGAAATCGAAGACAGGATCCCGTGTCGCGTAACGTCATCCAACGACGCTACAGGCGCCGGCCACTGCCCACTAGGCTACCCCTTCGGCAGTAATTGCGACTTTGTACGCTGACGGACAACAAGCAGAACGTCTCGCAAATTTGTTTGTTTTTCAGTAATCGTGATTGATTGTCACGATCGCCAGTGTAGAAGATGGAGCTAACTGCGGCGTAGAAGGGCCTAGTCTCTTCTGAATGCGATGCTCTATGGCATCGGTGGGTGACGGTCTCGGACATGGGTTACCATCTCTGGTTTATCTTTCTTCTAGAACCCTTTAAAATCTCCAGTGTATTTCACTATACAGGAGAAAAATGAACAGTAAATCGAAACCTGTATCCAATCTATTAACGCAACAGAGCATTGCATTCCTAGGAGTCAATGCCTAACTAAAAACTAAACTCCTCCCGAACAGGACATGAAGGGGCAAAGTTACCGACCGACCGCCGTGTCATCCTCAGCCCACAGGCGTCACTGGATGTGGATTGGAGGGGCATGTGGTCAGCCCACCGCGCTCCCAGCCATATGTCAGTTTCCGAGACCAGAGCCGCTACTTCTCAGTCAAGTAGCTCCTCAGTTTGCCTCACAAGGGCTGAGCGCACCCCGCTTGCCAACAGCGCTCGGCAGACCGGATGGTCACCCATCCAAGTGCTACGCCAGCCCGACAGCACTTAACTTCTGTGATCTGACGGGAACCGGTGTTACCACTGCGGCAAGGCCGTTGGCACAATTGCTGTATACGCAGCAGGTAGCTCCATCTTTTCCACTGGCAATCGTGGCAATCAGTCGCGATCACTGAATAACAAACAACAAAGAGAGACATTCCGCCTACGATCCGTGAGCGTACAGAGTCACACTCGCTGCCTAAGGGGTGGCCTAGCGACAGGGGCCGGCTCCTATAACTTCAACGCTGCGCAGCGTCGTCGGATGACGTTACCGGATCCGGGTCCCTGTCCTTGATTTGTTCCTCAAGACACCCCCTACAACCCCTCGAAGTTTGTCGCAACATTTCTGGGCCACTCTCTGAAGCTCGATTGGTGGAGCAAATACAAAGACATTGAAGGAAACTATGTAGAGAAACGATGTTATTTGGAACGTACCTTTTCCAATGAATAGTTTCTTTTTAAAAATCCTGTGATCTACAGCGATAAATAAGCACTTTTACAATTACATTATGGACTGCTTATTAAACGTAAATACACTCCTGGAAATTGAAATAAGAACACCGTGAATTCATTGTCCCAGGAAGGGGAAACTTTATTGACACATTCCTGGGGTCACATACATCACATGATCACACTGACAGAACCACAGGCACATATACACAGGCAACAGAGCATGCACAATGTCGGCACTAGTACAGTGTATATCCACCTTTCGCAGCAATGCAGGCTGCTATTCTCCCATGGAGACGATCGTAGAGATGCTGGATGTAGTCCTGTGGAACGGCTTGCCATGCCATTTCCACCTGGCGCCTCAGTTGGACCAGCGTTCGTGCTGGACGTGCAGACCGCGTGAGACGACGCTTCATCCAGTCCCAAACATTCTCAATGGGGGACAGATCCGGAGATCTTGCTGGCCAGGGTAGTTGACTTACACCTTCTAGAGCACGTTGGGTGGCACGGGATACATGCGGATGTGCATTGTCCTGTTGGAACAGCAAGTTCCCTTGCCGGTCTAGGAATGGTAGAACGATGGGTTCGATGACGGTTTGGATGTACCGTGCACTATTCAGTGTACCCTCGACGATCACCAGTGGTGTACGGCCAGTGTAGGAGATCGCTTCCCACACCATGATGCCGGGTGTTGGTCCTGTGTGCCTCGGTCGTATGCAGTCCTGATTGTGGCGCTCACCTGCACGGCGCCAAACACGCATACGACCATCATTGGCACCAAGGCAGAAGCGACTCTCATCGCTGAAGACGACACGTCTCCATTCGTCCCTCCATTCACGCCTGTCGCGACACCACTGGAGGTGGGCTGCACGATGTTGGGGCGTGAGCGGAAGACGGCCTAACGGTGTGCGGGACCGTAGCCCAGCTTCATGGAGACGGTTGCGAATGGTCCTCGCCGATACCCCAGGAGCAACAGTGTCCCTAATTTGCTGGGAAGTGGCGGTGCGGTCCCCTACGGCACTGCGTAGGATCCTACGGTCTTGGCGTGCATCCGTGCGTCGCTGCGGTCCGGTCCCAGGTCGACAGGCACGTGCACCTTCCGCCGACCACTGGCGACAACATCGATGTACTGTGGAGACCTCACGCCCCACGTGTTGAGCAATTCGGCGGTACGGCCACCCGGCCTCCCGCATGCCCACTATACGCCCTCGCTCAAAGTCCGTCAACTGCACATACGGTTCACGTCCACGCTGTCGCGGCGTGCTACCAGTGTTAAAGACTGCGATGGAGCTCCGTATGCCACGGCAAACTGGCTGACACTGACGGCGGCGGTGCACAAATGCTGCGCAGCTAGCGCCATTCGACGGCCAACACCGCGGTTCCTGGTGTGTCCGCTGTGCCGTGCGTGTGATCATTGCTTGTACAGCCCTCTCGCAGTGTCCGGAGCAAGTATGGTGGGTCTGACACACCGGTGTCAATGTGTTCTTTTTTCCATTTCCAGGAGTGTACAATCTAAATCACCAGATCCTTGCATACGAAAATAAAGTCATTAGCAAAGTAGACGTGCCTCGGAGATGCCAAAAAATTATCGACGCTGCGGTGACTGGACGTATAATTAATTGTACTTCCATTTTTCTTTTGTTCATACATGATGTATGCTTGTGTTTTAGTTCGATGTCAAATATTTTCTGCTGTTTAACCTGGCCACGATCTTACTTATAAGACTGTACTTGGTCCAGCTCTTGACTTCTACACAGTTCAATCACATTAATGTCACCACCTGCTATGTTCGAAGTCAACGTGCAGTAACCACTTACAGGTGGCAGGTGGAAGCACTAGCAGTGGAGGACGTATATAGAGCGTCGAAGGAACGGGGAAAAAATGCAGTCGTCGTAAAGCGGAAATGCAGCGATTTATCTGACGTCCTAACGGGCGCGGTAATTGGCTTTCGGGCCATGGGCCGGCCGTTGTGGCGGAGCGGTTCTAGGCGCTTCAGTCCGGAACTGCGCTGCTGCTACGGTCGCAGGTTCGAATCCTGCCTCGGGCATGGATGTGTGTGATGTCCTTAGGTTAGTTAGGTTTAAGTAGTTCCAAGTGTAGGGGACTGATGACCTCAGATGTTAAGTCCCATAGAGCTTAGAGCCATTTGAACCAATTTTTCGGGTCATGGGTGGAAGCATTTCCGAAACGCCTAAGTTTGAAAACCTTTCGCGTGTCGTCGTGTTTGAGGTATACCACGCATGGCAAATTGCGCTATCTAAAATCAAACGCCGATGCAACTGTGATGCACCCCAGGCCATAGGTGACAGGGCTCAACGACGGTAGTACAGACGAATAGACGTGTAACTGTTGAGCAACTGACCGTCCAGATGGACCAAGGGGCTAACAAAAGCGTGTCCCAAAGACCTTTCAGCGAACATTGCTGCATATGGGTCTCTGAAGAAGGCGCCCTGGTCATGCAGCCACGCTGACTGCTGTTTATCCGCGAAGAAGATTGGAATATGTACGCCAACTGGGCATCCACTGAGTGACGGCAGGTGGCCTTTTCAGATGAATCACGTTTTATGTTCCATGGCTATTGGCGTGTATGGCATGAAGCGTCTGAAAGCAAAGCGTCTAGGACGGAGAAGGGAACATTTTTGTCTGGCGAATGTTTTCATGGCGTTCCCTGGATGATCTTGTCATTATGGAAGGCACACTGGATTAACACAAGTATGCGTCAATTGTTGGGGACCATGCACACCCATAGACGCAATTTTTTTTTTCATCGGCACGACGGCATCTACCAGCAGGACAATTCCGCGCGTCACGCATACCGCAGTGTACGAGCACGATTCAAAGAGCACGAGGATGAGTTTATCGTATTCTGTGGCCACCAAAATTCCCAGTTTAAAACTCAATGGAAAATCTGTGGGACCTTTTCGATCATGCTGTCCGCGGCATGGACCCTCAACCGAGAGCACTAGGCCAGCTGACCACGGTGCTGGAGTCGGCATGGCTCCAATCCCCGTCGGTAACTTCCATGACCTCAAAGACTCGTCTCGCAGCGTTCCGCGCTGCAGAAAGTGGTTATTCAGGCTAATGAATGATGGTCACGTTAATGTGACTCGAGAGCGTATCTTAGCTATTGACTGACAAAGACGCGTTGTTGGCAGAGGCCATGGGCGAGTAGGTTTAGCTGCCCTGCCACAACCTGTGCTAAATACACCACGTGTCCGCCGCTTAGAAGGTGGGGTCCTGAGGAACTTCAGAGATGGCAGCACCATAGCAGGCGGTAGTCGGTTCTCTTCGAGCTAAGCCACCGTTCTTTAAATACGTTGAAGTTCTGCAGCACTGTTTACAGAGAATGTTCTGACTTTTGTTTCGAAGGTTTTCTGTCAACACACCGTGGTATTTTTGACACAGTGTACCTTTATCGTAACAGAACTGAAGCTCTGTTCCCGTGCTTGCAGAAAATAATAATGCAACAAAAATGTACGTCTTCTTGCAAGAACACAGTTCTGTTGTATGTCTCAAACCAATTTCTCCACAGCTGCGGCATCTAAAGGGGTTTTTCCTTTTTATCCCTAATTTTTGTACTCTATGCATTATGTATGCCCTATGGCTGTCAAATGAAATCAGCCACAAGTCTATATTAGTACAATATGTCATGTGTTGTGACTGTTTAGAGTACAGCCTGTTCTGGGTAAGTCCAGAGGCATATAGACTACAGTACAACTGCGAGTGGCTCAGGGATGGGAATAACTGATAATGGCACACAGAACTTTTCGTCATGCACTGTATAGCGGCGTGTGGCGTACGTACGTATCTGTAGCTCAATCACCATACGAATGCATTGCTGACAAATATTGGTATAAATAATCAAAAGATAGAAAATCGACTGATTTAGGTTTTCCGTGATTCGTTAAATCACGTCAAGCAGATTACAGGATGATTCCCATGCTCGTTAAACTTGTCATGTCAGAAAGCTCACCGGACACAAAAAAATTGTCACCTCAGTGCGCACCCGCAGATGAATCATTAAGCCTTTATAGACGCGCAGAGATCCAATCACATGCTCAACTGCATGTGCACTTCATCTACGCAGCGATCAGTGGGACATTTATGTTTCAATCGGACACTGTACGTAAACATGATTTAATTTAAGGACTTGACAGAGTGTCAAAGAGACAATCGTGTTTGGTCGTGCGCTTGGCCATGAAGTGTTTGAAGCTTTTGGATTTGCTGTTAACTTAGATGTCGACGGAAACCCTACCCAAACAGAAAAAAAGAGATTTTCTGGTGTTTCGCGGTGGACTGTATACAAGCAGTGGTGTAACACGTGTGGGTAAGAAACAGTTCGTCAGAATTGTGGGTGGAAGAAGATCCTGATCGGCTTTTCACGGCTTGTGATTCAAAATACACTACTGGCCATTAAAATTGCTACACCAAGAAGAAATGCAAATAATAAACGGGCATTCATTGGACAAGTATATTATACTAGAACTGACACGTGATTACATTTTCACACAATTTGCGTGCATAGATCCTGAGAAATCAGTATCCAGAACAACCACTTCTGGCCGTAATAACGGTCTTGATACGCCTGGGCATTGAGTCAAACAGAGCTTGGATGGCGTGTACAGGTACAGCTGCCCATGCAGCTTCAACACGATACCACGGTTCATCAAGAGTAGTGACTGGCGTATCGTGACGAGCCAGCTGCTCGGCCACCATTGACCAGACGTTTTCGATTGGTGAGAGATCTGGAGAATGTGCTGGCCAGGGCAGCAGTCGAACATTTTCTGTATCCAGAAAGGCCCGTACAGGACCTGCGACATGCGGTCGTGCATTATCCTATTGAAATGCAGGGTGTTTCGCGGTGGACTGTATACAAGCAGTGGTGTAACACGTGTGGGTAAGA